>NW_023413889.1:0-6093 GCF_903995425.1 Onychomys torridus | reverse complement strand
CAATAACTGATGGAAGTGGATGCAGAGATCCCAGGCCAGGCCCCAAGTGGAGCTCCAGGAGTACAATTATCAAGAAAGCAAAGGGATTGCATGAGGGAGAATTGTTGAGATCAAGACTGGAAAAATCACAGGGACAAATAGCCAAACTAATGGAAACACATGAATTATGAACCAAAAGCTGTGAAGCCCCCAACTGGATCGGGCCTTCTGGATATGTGAGTTTCTTGAATAGCTTGAACTGTTTGGGAGACACCCAAGCAGTGGGACTGGGACCTGTCCTTAGTGCATGAGCTGGCTGTTTGGAACCTGGGGTTTATGAGGGGACACTTTGCTCCTGAAAGGAGTGGTCTGGACTTGCTTGTACTGAATCTCCCAGGTTGAGCTGAATCCCCAGAGGAGTCTTTGCCCTGGAGTAGATGGTAATGGAGGGGAGGGGCTTGTTGAAGGTGGGGTAGGGCAGAAGGGGGAGGACAGGGGAACCCATGGCTGACATGTAAAATTAAAACACAAATATCCTTTTAAAAAAATAAAATTTGAAATAAAATAAAAAATAAGTAAAAAAAAAACAAAAACACACAAACAAACAAACAACTACCTACCCTCTTACCATTCACTGTTCTTGACACAGTAACACAGAATAAGGATGAAAAGTTAACCCCTAGGAAATGAATGTAATGCGCATACACACATACATTGCCACATTGTGTTCATAGGTCATCCATAAGATCGATCTTTTCTATCTAGCCTGTCTCACAGGTCTTTCAGGACAACACAGAATGTACTCTGATCTCAAATGCCAGTGAGAAAGGGAGGGTGGCTGAGACTGGCAGTCTGCATAATTAACACTCCTAAGTCAATATAGGGGTAAGAGTTTAAAATCTCACTTCACCCTGGTTTCTCCTTATGAAATAAAGAGGTTCATGGTACTTCTAACACTCTTAATTTTCTAGGGGTTATCCAAGTGTTTTGCTAGTATCTATAATGCTATATTATACTGAAGTGTTAAAAGAAAGCAAAATGTGGTGGCCTGGCTTTCAGTTCCAGTCAAAACAGATATGTCTATGTGGACTGGTGATTACCCCAGTCCCTAACCCACTAAACACATAAGATATGACAACTCCTAGCCACACTACCCCTAGAACCTTACCAGAACCGAAAGATATAAGGGACATGACATGATGCAACTTATTTTGATACTGCTTGTGGTTGGTTTCTGACTTTGTTGTTTCAGAGCACTGACTGGGTCTGTCATATTCTAAACACCTGTTATAAAACAAGGGTGAATGTTATGTTCAAGCATATACAAATAATTAGTGCCAATATTTTTCAAACTCTTCCCATAAGTTGAAGAGAAGCAAAGACATCGAAATTCATTTTATAAGTCCCGTATTACTAAAGTAAAAAACAAACATCCCATGAATATTTTCGAAGTTTTTCTTTAACTCAGCTAAGCGTGTATGGGCTAATTTGGACATTATTGTTTAAAAAATAAATATTGTTTTTCAACCTATGAATGAGGATGAGGATATGTTTCCTTATATTTATGTCTTATTAATTTCTTTCAACAAAATTTGGTAGATTTTGTTGTACAAAATGTTCTACTCTTTGTTGAGATGCATTAGTATATATGTATATTTCTTAATTTCCTTTTCACATTATTTACTGTTAGCATGTGAACATGCAAGTGCTATTTATGTGTTGACATATATACTTTAAAAAAATCACAAATTAAAATATATTTTTTTTGTAACAAATGGAAAAAAATGAGATCCCCCTCAGCAACCATTACCCTTAGGCACCAGCTGGAGCTACATGTCCCTCTTGCACAGACTGGGAAGAGGTAATGCTCCAAGCTCCTGACTGGACAGCTCAATAATCTAACCCTAGGCCCCAGAGGCACATTCCATGCCCCTCCCACCCAGGCACAGAAGCAGCAGAAACCAGGGCAGCTGCCTTCTTCTCAGGCCCCTTGCCTACCATCCCTCTGCAGTGGCATTGACCACTAGAGCCACATGCCCCTATTGCACAATTGGGAAGAAGAGGTAAAACCCAAATTTCCTGAATGGATAGCCCAGTACTCTAGCCCCTAGGCCCTGGAGGCACATTTTTTTGCACTTAGCTCCCCAGTAACAGTGGCCCCAAAGACTGGGCAGCAACCTCCTCCCTAGCCTCCTTGGCAACTCCCTCACCCCTGCATGGCACCTGTGACTGCTAGAGTCATAGGCCCCACCTACAGGGATTGAAAGAAGAAGACCTGGATTGAAGGAAGAAATGGGTAGGCAGCAATGTAAGAACACATAGACAACATAAAGCGCACCATGGCACCACCAGAACTTAGTGACTGTATAACAGCAAGACCTGAACACCCCAATGCAGATGATCCAGAAGAAAATGACCCTAAAAATAATTTTTGAAGATGATAGATGCCCTTAAAGAGTAAATGAAAAAAAATCTCTTAAAGAAAAGACAAACAAAAAACTGGAAGAAGTCAATAAATTCCTTAAAGAAAGCCAAGAAACACAAGGGGAAAAAACAAACAGGTGAGAGAAATAGTTCAAGACTTGAAAACTGAAATAGAGGCAATAAAGAAAACACAAACTGACAGAATGCTGGAAATGGAAAACCTAAGTAAATAAACAGGAGTTACAGAGGCAAGCATAAGAGAATACAAGAGATGGAAGAGAGAGCTTAGGCATTGAGGATATGATAGAGGAAATAGATTCACTTGTCAAAGAAATGTTAAATCCAACAAGTTTTTAATAGACAACATCCAGGAAAACTGAGACACTATGAAAAGACCAAACCTAGGAATAATAGGGATAGAAAAAGGAGAAGAATTCTAGCTGAAAGACATGGAAAATATTTTCAACAAAATCATAATAGAAAACTTTCCCAACCAAAGAAAGACATGCCTATGAAGGTACAAGAACCTGAAGCTCATCAAATAGACTAGACCAAAAAAAAATTCCCTTGACACATAATAATCAAAACACTAAACTTATAGAATAAAGAAAGAATATTAAGAGCAGCAAAGGAAAAATATTCAAGTAACATATAAAGGCAGACCTATGAGAATTATGCCCAAATTCTCAATGGAATCTCTGAAGGCCAGAAGGTCCTGAACAGATGTACTGCAGACTCTAAGGACCATGGATGCCAGCCCAGACTACTATACCTAGCAAAGCTTTTAGTCACCATAGATGGAAAAAACAAGACATTCCATGACAAAACCAGATTTAAACATTATGTATCCAAAATGCAGCCCTATTGAAAGTACTAGAAGGAGAAGTCTAACCCAAGGAAGTTAGCTGCAACCAACCAAAATGTAGGCAATCAATAACTCACAACAACACAACCCTAAAAAAGGAAAAAATACAGTACTAACACCAACAACAAAATAAAAAAATAACTTGTGGTCTGTGGAATTTGACTGAGCATCTCTTCTCCCTTTTTTGACTCAGATGCTTACTCTGGTCATGTCCACATAATTATTATATACAACAAGGGCTTTACTATTGCCTTCTATTCTGTCCTTGCATAGCTCTGCTCTGTGGCACTTGGGAGCTACACTATGGCTTACCTGTCCAGGAACCTGCCTAACACACTCAATGAAGCCAAGTTCATCACTTTCAGCATGTTGGTGTTCTTCAGTGTGTGGGTCACCTTCCTCCCTGTCTACCACAGCACCAAGGGAACGTCATGGTGGCCATGGTAGTCTTTTCTATCTTGGCCTCCAGTGCTGGCCTCCTAGGTTGCATTTTTCTCCCCAAGTGCTATATTATTTTGTTCAGACCACATAGGAATGTGCTCCCTCATGTCAGGAACAAAGCACCTTCTAGAGGAAAAGTGGGTCTTACAGATTATTCCATGTTTTCTTAATTACATAGAAGTCTTCCAGTCTGTTTAGCACAAATCAATTGTCAGAGATCATATGCCAATTTGAGATTTTATATTTGTTGGTTCTGTTTATTGATAAAATTTATCTTTATTCTCTCATCTTCTATTGTTTTTACATAGTTCTCTAAATTAGAAGACCTATTTTCATAAAAATTCATTGACAATGAATTAATGGGATGCATATCTATTCTTCACCTGTTCCACATTGCATAACTTTGCCTTTACAGCAAATGTTTTCATATGCATCCATGTGTTTTTGATGTGCTTGGTATGTTTCCTGGATTCATTGTGCTTACATTTCATATATGCTTTTGCTATGAAGGAAGGCCCATTTTTAAAAAATGAATATGTTTTTGACATGCAGCTAATTATGCAGTTTTTGACATGACTCTGCCAAAAACTGCATAATTAGCTGCATACTAGAATAGAATAGACCAATTCATTTCTTAATTAAAACCCAAAGTCAAATATCAGTTAATAAGGTATTTACCCAATTACATGAAGATTCTGTTAAATCTGTGAAGATTGTGAAATGTCCGGCTGTAACCAGTTCTGTCTTTGACTATAGATATCAAAATGGATTTTCTACTCACTCACTCACAATTCTTCAATGTTGGTAAATTGCTGTATATTCTTTATTGTGTAACTCCTGCATATTTATGAGTACTCATTTCTCTATATTTTATCAATATTTCTTAAGAGATATGTAATTCTTTGGGAACATTTCTGACTCTTCTTATTTCTTGTGTAGTGTTCATTTGCAGAAATATGTGAGACATGTGCTGTGTGCCTTGTATCTTGTCATTTGTCTGTAATTAGTTTTTTGTAGTCCATAAGCTGTAAACTTTCAAGAATAAGGTCGAGGACAACTTATGTCAATCACTACAGGTAAATTGAAAACAAGCCAGAGTCTGTCTTTGTGAATGGGTCCATCGGGGTGACTTTTATAAATACATTTTCTCATGCAATATGTTGTTATCATGGTTTGCTCTCCCTCATCTCCTCCAAGATCCTCCCTAAAGCCAACCAACCAACTCAATGACCACTTTTTCTCTCTCTTTAGGAACAAACAGGAAAAACACCAACCAGAACAAAATAAAACAAACAACAACAAAACTAGGTAAAGTGTGTAGAACACATGGAAAGGTAGATACACACACACACATTTACACACACAGATATCTTGCCTGTAATACAAGCTATTGCAACTGTGGCATAGATTATGAGGGAGTAACCAGTCAACATCTGATCTGACTTTAGGTCCACGCTATGGAAAACATACCTGACACTTGTGTGTGTGTGCTTGTGCGCGTGTGCGTGCGTGTGCGTGTGCGTGTGTGTGTGTGTGTGTGTGTGTGTGTGTGTGTGTAACCCCTGAAGGTAAACAGAACAAAAGCAGAGGGAAAAACCAAATACTACTGTTCTATTAAAGTACCATAGCAATAAGATGACTCCTAATGACATTCTGGAATAGATCAGTGCCTTCCTCAACCACTGTCAAAGAAGATTCCTCCTGCAGCAGATGAGAGCAAATACAGAGACCCACAGTCAGATATTATGCTGAGAATGATAGACCTTGGAACTCTCAGCCCTAAATGGTATGTCTTTATCTAATCCCTCCCCCCAGGACATAGGGATCACTGTGGTAGATGAGGCAGAACTAGTGTTGGAGGGAGAAGGACTAGAGGATACCAGAAGAACAAGGCCCTCTACATCAACAAGATAGGTACAAAAGTGTTCTACAGAGACTGTGGCAACTGTCTGTACCAGTTGGGGTGAAAGTGGATGTGTTCACATTCCTCCATTCCTAACCCAGTAGCTGTTTCCAATTGCTAAGCAATTGCAAATGAAAGTCCAATTTTCTCCAAGAGAGTCTCACTAAGGGAAAACAAAACTTCTTCTAAGTATAGGATACAAAACTAGCACTAGATTGCCAACAGAAAAGAAGCTCAGTGGTGTCTTTGGACCATCCTTGTGTCATAATGTCCTGTCAGGCTTTTCATTTTTTTCTCTTTTGTATTTTATTAGGTATTTTGTGTACGTGTTAGGGCTTCTTGTTTAGTGGTCTTATGAGAGTCATGAGAGTGTGAACAAGTGGGGCTCTGTGTCTGTATCTGTTGTTTGTTTGCTCTCTTGTGCAATTTTCCTCTTGTGTGGTAGTTTTATACTATTCTGATGTGGTAGTTTTTGTTTATT
>NW_023413888.1:0-7034 GCF_903995425.1 Onychomys torridus | reverse complement strand
GTTCATAGTTCAAGCTAATGGGCTAATTTCAATCGAGGCGAACACGAATAACCTCTATGAAGGATTCCTTGGTTGTTCCCTTCCAGTCTCGAGTAACTGGCTCAGCAGAAGCCAAAGTTTGTCATAATAAAATAAGAGAAAATAAAACCATGTTATAACATCTATTAAATACCCATTTTCTGCTCAAATCTTCTGAAGTGTTTTACTAAATCCAATGCCTGCTATTAATTATCTTATAATCTCTGTATCTACTGACTGAACACGAATTACTATATATGACTACTACAAGCTTTGATTCAATGAATGACTTAACTACTAACCTGCATTTCTTTATTATCCTAAATAGTTGATAATAACTACCAAGGATTAGAAAAATTGCATTACATTGTTAAAAGAACTGCATAGGGACAGTACCTTGAACAATATTAGAAATATTTGTATCATATTTTCTGACAAAATCAATCTTCAAATTTATATCAATATATAATTTTTACACAATATCAAAAATTCAATCCCATGTAAAATATTTAAAAGTACTTGCCTTTTAAATACAGGTTCAACAATCTACCTTTTTATCTTATATCTATATCTTCCCCTTTTTCCTTTTCAGAATAGATTCAAATTATTGTTTTAATCTATAATTTTAAATCTTTTTTCAGAGTACATTCAATAATCTACCTCTAGTCTATATAATCTTCTTTTATTTTTTTTTAAAATAAGAACCTTAAATATAATATCCTTTGTAATCAAATATCCAAGATAATAACAATTATCTACAACCTATTGAATGACCACAAAAGCCACCCACTCCACCTCTTGGGAATGTGGGCTTCATTTTCTTAAAACTACTTCCTGCTATCTGGAGGTGATGGCTTCTTTGGGGGATCCTGAAAAGAAAAATTTGGGGTTAGTTGTCAAGTCCTAGGAAGTTAGCTGTACTATTTGTCATCCAGTCTATGCACAATTAGAAGGTGCAGAGCTTGTCTCAGTCCTTGCTCAAGTAGTCTGTGAAGCTGGATCTTCTCAGCTAGCCATCTCAAAATTGTCCTGAGTGGTTTCTATCCAATGGCCAGGCTTTGGGTGTTATTTTTCAGCTTAGTGGTATTGCCCTCTTCCTGATAGAATCATCATTGTAGGGCCCCATCATCTTTCTGGAGACTTCAAAGCTGCTGTTAGGGATGGTCATGCTTCCACAGAAAACTGATAAAATCCCCAAGCAGAAATCATGTACAGGCAGCTAGATGAGACTTTTTTCTTGGATTAGTTAGTACTGTATATGACTAGTAATATCATGACAATATTATTTATATAATATATATAAATCTTATATAGTATTTAATATAAAATTTATACCTTAAGGAAAGTTTTAAAGAGTCAAAATAAAACCAAAGAATTATGAGATAGTGGCAATAGAATAGTCCCTAAATTTTGGTTTTCTTCTGTCCCATATCAAGATGGCTCTTCTGACATGATACAGAGACTTTGGGTTTTCCTTTTAACAAGCATGCTTGGGTTTAGAGAAGGAGACAGCCACACTCCAACTCCAAAGCCAGCTTTAATTTTTTATTGAACTGGGACACTAAATAAAGACAATTTATTTGTGTATGTGTCTGTAGAGAAGAGCAGAAACAATCATGTAGGAAGACTTTTGAAATTTTATCCTGTTAGATATGTGATATAACAACAGGCCAACTTATTCTTTTTCTCAAGACTTTTTTTTTTGGGGGGGGGGATGATTTGTCCTTTTTCTTCAGCTTTTATTTCCTGGGACCTCATTGACCTTGTTTGGAAAGGAGAGAATATTCTTCCCTTCTGTCCATCAAAACACATTAGAATAGCATCCAAGAATAATTAGCAACCACTTAAAAGATCAGTTTTATACCAGTTTGGTACTTTTGACTACTACATATTATTTCAATAGCCAGACATAACACAATAAAATTTTCTTGACATTTGTAGCTCGTGCTTGAAGTAGTTGATATCTGATCTTGCCCAACTTTAATAAATAACATGAACTTCTAAATCCATCCTTTATGTGCCTAAAACACACTGACTCGGAACTTTCCAGAACTTTGCAAAAAAGCCGTAATCCAGTCATCTTTATACTGGAGCCTCCCATGCATCACCAATCTGGGCTTGCTAACTAAGTCATGTTTTTACTAAGGTCAGTTTCCACCATTTATAGTTTTTTAACATTTTTCTTTTATGTCATTGCTTCCTATTTTAAAATACCAGGGAGACATAGGAACATTAAAAAATATGTTTAAAACCTTTGAGGGGAAGAAGCCATGTCTATCCCATCCCCATAAGTCCCGATGATGATGCAAAGCACAATTTCACGCAAAGTCACATCCTAGGTTATCAATGAGTTTATTGAGCTTACTTACTGAACATTGTTGAAAAGGGACTTACAGAGGTTTTGATACTGTAGTGGTTTGAATCAAAATGGCTCCCAAAGTCCCATAGGGAGTGGCAATAAAGAGGTGGGGCCTTGTTGGAGTAGTTGTGGTCTTGTTGGTGGAAGGATGTCACCATTACTTTCTTATACCTGCTTGTCTAAATATAGAACTTTCAGCTCTTTCTCTAGCACTTTGTCTGCCTACATGATTCTGTGTTTTCTGCCATGATGATAATGGACTAAACCCTCTTAAACTATAAGCCAGCCCCAATGAAATGTTTTCCTTTACAAGTGTTGCTGTAGTCATAGTGTCTCTTCACAGCAATAGAAACTCTAAGTAAATTACCCAAATGCAGCCACCCCAGGAATGTCTCCACCAGTATGGACAATGGATCTCCCATAGCTGCAAATGTGGAGTGCTCACCTTTCTCTTCTCTTCCACTGCCCATGAATTACATTTCTAGTGGACATGGCAAGTAAGCCTGACAGCACTCAAGGTAAATTCCCACTTATAAATTTGGCTTTCTCATAGGTGCATACACAGAATCAACCTCCTACCAGGACTTTCCCAGGCTATGCACTCCAGCTCCACCCTAAAATCACATGTCCATTCATTAGGGATGGATTGCATAGAGTTGCTGAAAAGAGGCTGTATACTCAGAAGAGGGGCCTCCCTCCTTCCATGATGGAATATCACATCAGCCAACCTGGTGGTTGGTCATCCTTTGTAAGCAGGCACAGCTGACCATAGGAAGGTGACAACTGTGTGTCTTAAGATAGTGCTGAGCAACAACAATTAAATAAGAGGATGCTTCAGAGAAACTGTGTATAGATAATGTATTAAATTATATTATTACATTATCTTATTTTCATTAGATAATTAATAAATAATATTTCCTAGGCACAATCTGTTAAACTAAACCTTAGAGAAGACACAAGAGTCCTTATATATACATGGCATCAGTACTATAGCCATGCTTTTGGATTTTTAAATACAGTTTGTAGTTGATACCAAGAAACAGAAAATAGATAAGAAAACATCATGAATTGGTGTTTGCTGCATCCTGTACAACACAACTAAGAAATCCCTCTTAAAACTATGATGACCCAAGCCAGGCAGTGGAAGCACATGCCTTTAATCCAAGCACTTGGGAGGCACAACCAGGCAGATGTCTGTGACTTCAAGGCCACCCTTGTCTACAGAGTGAATTCCAGAAAATGCGCAAAGCTACACAGAGAAACACAGTCTTGAAAAAACAAAAAACAAAAACAAAATAAAAAGTGTATGATGACCCAGCTTAGTATAGAGAGATCTTTACACAGATCACAGTGGTCTCTTTATCCTCTGTGGATGAGCAACCCATTCACTGTTTCTACTGCAGACATATAACCATACATTAAAATGTGAATACACATTTACAACCTAGCATCCAAAGCTCTAAACAGCCCTGGTTAGCATACTATTTATCTTTGAGATATTTTAGAGGCACCAATCCCTTAGCCAAATTCTACTTTGTGTGAATTACTATTTCCTGAGCATTGGTATATCCTTTATATCACCAACTATACTCTTCAACTTTGCAGCTTAATAGTGGAGTGCTACCTAGTACATGAGATGCCATTTACCACCTCCACAAATTAGCTCCAAATGGAATCTACACCTAAAAGCCAAACGAAAAATGTTAGAACTTCAAGAATATACTTGAGGGCTGGAGGGATGGCCTTCAGTGGTTAAGGAGCACTGCATGATCTTCCTGAGGTCCTGAAACTCAATCTCACCGTCAACTACATGGTGGCTTCACATCCATTCTATAATGAGATCTGGCCGCCCTCCTGCTGGCATGCAGACATGCCATGCATGTAAATTCACTGTATGTATAATAAATACATTTTAAATGAAGAGGCATTGAGGCTTTGCTTCTAGTAGGCAGTTTGAGTTAGCCAATAAGTGTTTATTCCTGAGGCACGATTATTTGCTTGTTGAAATTTTTTCCTAAAAGGGATGGCACTTGATATTTATTAAAAAAAAAAAAAGAAGGAAAAGAGCACATAAAAACTCAAGGGCCTCTCTGAGTTTGGCCAACCTGCTAAAGCTTTGGAGAGGTTTCTCTAAGGGACACTGATGAGTAGAGAAGCAAATACAGAGCTCCATCTCTAATACTAGGAATATCCTTGGAGGAGCTGGCGATAATCTGGGCAAGGGCCTTTTTGAAGGGTTTCTTTAGGATCCCAGAACCCAACAGTTTCCACACAAGGGTATGTGGTTATCAGTCCCAACACTACTGTGGATTTTGTGGATAATGTTCATCAGTTACCCCATGTTCCTCTTGTTCAATGTTGTCTGGTTAGCTTCCTCTGAATTTGTACACTTCCTTTTAAAATTGAATCCATTGATTACACTACAAGAGACTTGCTTGGATTTAGCACAAATCTTCAGGCCATCTGGGATAGGTCTGTCCTTAGATTGGAAGCCAGGGATGGGAAGCACTGTGCTTTGTCCTTTCTGCTCACCTGGTCCTGTCACTCAAACCTCACTAGCCAATCAGAGACTGCAAAAGACCTGACAGTCAGATGGGTGGGTACTTCCAGGAGCCAGGTTCTGGCTCAGCTCTTCTCCAGAGGAAAGTCAGAAGTTGTCCTGTGTACTGTGCCTCCATTGTGAAGAGAGCAGGTCAGCTCAGCACACCATGGTGAGTGAGGGGTTGCTCTCCAAATATGAATGAGGGGCTGCTGTCCCCAGGCAGGGAAGAGTGGGTGGTCTTTGTAGTGAAGTGCTTCTTTCCACAGACTGGGTGGAGCTGCTCACTGAGACTCTGGAGCTGGTTTGGTACATCCTTCCTGGGTTGGGTGGGAGCCAGCTTCAAGACACAAAGTTCATCCAGGTGGTGGGTGATGGCGCACACCTTTAATCCAGCACTTGGGAGGCAGAGCCAGGAGGATCTCTGTGAGTTGGAGGCCAGCCTGGTCTACAGTGGGTGATCCAGGACAGGCACCAAAACTATGCAGAGAAACCCTGACTTGGAAAAAAAAAAAAGATACACAGAGTTCATCATTTTCCTGCCTGGTCCAGCCTGGTCCTATGTGATCCTTGAAAGTCCCTGGGATGGACTGGCTTCCTCAGAATAACTTAAATCCCAGGGCTGTATCTTCACAGAGCATTGAGAGCAGATCTGTGCTTAGAACTTCCTTTCTTATTAACATCACTGTGAAATTCTTCTGCCTGTATTGCTTATGTTGTAGTATGTGGAGAAAAATCACTAGATTTGCCAAAGTCAGAGAATACTGGTCTCTCTAATACCTTCCAGAAGTTATGAACCTTTAGTATTTAACTATTAGGCTTAGGATTAATCTGGAGTTAATGTTGTGGAGCTTGTGAATGGTATCTCCTGTGTAGAGTAGCGTTCCACTGCTAAACTGTGATGTAGAAGAGTAGAATTGAGGCTAGTAGAACTGATGGTATAAGGATTTAGCAGTTCTTGGAAACATTAAGTCTCACAAAATAGAATGTATGTATGGGAGGACTGCATCCCAAATACCCTAAAGTTAAGGAGTAACTGTGAGAAATTAGTATGAAAAGATGTAAATGTTTGTTCACTGGGATTAACCATCTGTTAAGAGACAACTTGTTTTGCAACTAGCCAAAAGGCTCATCTCCCCATCTAAGGGCTCTAACATGTTGCTCAAGGTGCCATTACAGGGTCACAATCAACATTATATCCCCATATGCCATGAAGGTTCATAATTCAACAACAGCTTCATCTCCAGCCTTTTTGAAAAGGAGTTTTGAGTCAAGGACTTCCATATTGACAAAGGTGAGCTTGGAACCTGTCAGCAGCCCCATAGGACATAGCCCCTGAGTAACAATCCTAAATTCTTGGATTACAGGCAAGCAACACCACAGAGTTCTAAAATACAAGTTTGAATCATGTAGTGGACTGTCCATTTCAGTAACAGAAAAAGTATTTGTGTGTGCAGCATGGCTTCTCCCTTCTGACCAGAAGAATAGGAAGTGTACTGCATGCATTTCAGGGGGAAAGAAACTAGTCAATACCTAGCTCAGGGAGTGATGTTTAAGGCAGTGAGCTGCAGGGGTCTCCTTTACAAAGGATTCATGGGGCATGGTGAGTGACTTTTTCTGTAATTTCCCTGCATGTATTAATTCCTTCAATGTGAATGAAGACACTCAGAATTAGTGGGTGTACAGTTTAGGGAGGATAGCTTGAACCACTGGTAAAAAGTAGGCGATGGGCATCATCCTTCAGCAATACATGATTAGAATGTTTTCAACTTTCTGCTACTCCCATCTACCATGGTGTGATTCTGTGAAATTCAGTTCCAGGGCACAAATGAGTTTCTAAGCTACAGAGGTATCTCAGTATTCATGATATTGGGCAGGTGAATAGGGCAGATGCCACACATCTTGTGACATAATCTATGAGGCAGGAAGCAGACATGACATTAAATTATTCTTCAACATTGTTTTGTGATTGGGAATCATTGGGGCTGAGTTTGCCTGAAACCACAAGCAACTTGCGGGGCTGTAGAGTGGGCTCTGGAGCTTGTGGCCTATCTGCAAGAAATCTCTGTAGCTGGAAGGTCAGGAAGTGAAAACTTCAAGGGTCACTTTGAGTTAATT
>NW_023413887.1:0-17649 GCF_903995425.1 Onychomys torridus | reverse complement strand
GCATGCACCACAACTGCCCAGCAGGAAGCAGTAATTGGAAAATGAGATTACAGTGATATTTATTTCACTTCCAATTGTTCACATTCTTCCCATATTTGTATAGTTCTAAGATCATAAAAAAATTGTTTTCAGAGCATCAAATTCTGCTAAAATAATTGTTGAGTATCAATTGAAGTTACTCTTATTAATGCTGGTTGAAATTGTCAAATGTTTTCTTTTGTTGTGGCTTAAAGTATACTGAAAGCTACAACCACAAACAAAATATAAAAAAGTACATGGAAATATTAGTCAGAGAATCATCAGGCAGGAAAGCTATCAGGGAATTGGGTTGAGTGAGCATTGTGGTTTCTGTATGTGTGTTGGAGGGTCAAGTCACACTGATGAATGATGTTGGACGTGCACATTACTCTTTGAAACTTCCTCTTTCTAAACATAATACATCTATGTTTTATTTCACCAGTCAGGCTTTGTTAAAGTCTTCCTTTTCCCTTAATTTTATGAGAAATTTAAAGGTAGGGGTTGTCAAACTCTATGGCCTGAAGGCCAAATGTAGCCAGCTATGTTTTTATGGTTTATGGACTGTATTTCATAGATTACAATGGTTGAAGAAGAAACTTTTAATGATGCAATTTCGTGATTGAATTTGATTTGCGTTTTTGAATTTACATTTCAGACTCCATAAAGTTTTATTGGGTGTTGTTCATTTGTTTACTTTTTATAGGGCTCCTTTTACTCTGTGTTGGTCATGTGGTTACAACAGAGAAACTCACAAGGTGACCTATAAAGCCTTTTGCTTTTGTTTCCTGGGTCTTTAAGAGAGAAAGAGAAGGAGGGGGAAATGGGAAAAAGATTGTAAATGAATAAAGTATACTAATATTGACAAAGTAATCCTTTTCTCTGCATTTCTAGGAAAACTGGGATGCCAAATGTCACATTAATTTGACTTCAATGTAATGTACCAGCAACTAAATACACAGTTTCTAAGCAATTTTACAATGTCAGACCAAAGGCATCCTCTGGGCAACCTGCTTCTCTCTCTAAGAGCTTTCTTTGTAGTTCTGATAGAAAATGTAGCCTTTGGTGATTATGCCTTAAACAGGAAGCTGAAGAGTTAAATTAAATGACAAGGTTAAATGCTGGGAAGCAATTCTTAAACAACTGGGCATGGAAGTCCATTCTGGTTGTTCATCCATTAGTACCTTTCTAACCGTTACTGATGTTTGTTAGCAATTCCCTTTTTCTGTTTTATTCTTCACGTTATCTCTGTCTCTGTCTATTTATATATTGTATGTTTGTGTGTTGTGCATGTGAGAAAGAGAGAGAGAGAGAGAGAGAGAGAGAGAGAGAGAGAGAGAATTCCTAGTAGCTTTACCACAAAAAGCAAAATAGAAACACAAAAGATTCAAAATCAATCACCTTCAGTCATTGGAAGAAATACCACGAGATCAGCTGTAATGAGAATTTATAAAAGAGCTATTTGTGGACAGGAGAGGAAGTAGCAAAGTTTAGACTTAAAATAATTGCCCACAGTGATCATGTCATGCTTTATCAAACATGAGTCTTGCTGCTTGGAGACTTTTATTATTGGACTTAAGAGTCTCGTGAAATAGATGCTATCAGAGTCATAGAAGTGAGAGCTGTCTATGTTAGAAATGAGACTCACTTTTGCTAACTGATTTAGTTAGAAGAAATAGTGTTGGTATGTCATGGTAGGACCTATAGGAACTCTCATGGTCTGAAAAAGTATCATTGTTTTGATTTATCCAGAGGAGAATAATGATCTTGAAAGGTGCTGTTCTCTTGCTGTCAGAGCTTACATCATGCATATATCTGTGTGTAGTATGTCAATATAGAAGCAGAAGTACATTTCACTTTTGAATAAATCATTAGTGGAATAGTTTGCTTCATGGAAGAAAAAAATAAAAATCTGATAATCTTGCAAAATTATATTCCTATTAGAATTCAGTGGAGTAAGTAGTAACACAATTGAATTTTTGGACTGTTCATTTTTATCGTGCTACTACTCATGATGGCAATGAATACTAAATGAAACTCAGTGAAATAAGCCAGTCACATCAATGGCATGCCAAGCCCCTGGGAGCAATTGATGTGGTCAGATAGTGGTTATCTGAGTGGTCAAGTAGAAAGTCAGCATTCACCTGTTCTTGCTGTGTTACCTCCTTATTAATAGCCTACTGGCATCGGAGACTTATAATTAATTTTGACTAACAACTGCAGTCAAATAAGCTAGCTATTGTGGAATAATCTTTTTGTATACTGTAAAGATGTGTCTTTGCCAAGGCACCTTCTGATTGGTTTAATAAAGAGCTAAATGACCAATAGCATATCAGGAGATAGAGGAGAGACTTCTGGGCAGAGAGCACTCTGAGAAGAAGAGAGGCAGAGAAGCCAGCTAGACATAAAAGGAGTCAGACACACAGAATTTGATAGGTAAAAGTGGTAAAACATAGAATAATAAGAAATATAGGTTTATTTAAGTAGTAAGAGCTAGTTAGAAACAAGCCTAAGCTACAGTCCAAGGTTTCATGATTAATAAGAAGTCTCCATATCATTATTTTTGAGCTATAGCCCAAAGAAAAATCAAACTACATATGGAGCCCAACAGGCAAGGCATAAATCAACAAAGGGCCTAAGAAGGCTGAAAAACAAAATTCCAAGTAGGCTCAGCGCTTGCTGTCTACAGAGGGTGGGCTCTTTTAAGAGGCCTTGCCACCAAACATTTGAATGGAGTTTGCAGTGTGCTAATTGGTTTCAGCAACTAAGTAGAATCACCTACCAGAACTGGAGCAGATAGACCAGCACCAGGCTGGGGCCCTCAGACACAAGGCTTCACTCTCACTGATCTGAAGGGGGCAGAGCCAATCTCTAGGCTATGTGCTAAGCAAAGCCATGCAGGTTGGGGCTTGCTGCCACTTAGTAGTTTCAGGTTTGGCTCATGTGGTCAGAGAAGACTGCCAATGTGCAGAAAGTCAGACCCAGACTTAGAAAACCTCTGAACAGATACAGATTTTTTTTTAATGTGCTTAGATGCTAAAGAAAGAAAAGAAATGAGTATAGACTGTCATAGAAATATTTAAATAGGTTAAAAGTAATAAGAAAAGTATTTAAAAGAAAAAAAAAAGTAGTGTGTGTGAGATGAGTGTGTGTGTGTGTGAGTGTATGTGGTGTGTGAGTGAGTGTGTG
Source organism: Onychomys torridus (assembly GCF_903995425.1). Lineage (NCBI taxonomy): Eukaryota > Metazoa > Chordata > Mammalia > Rodentia > Cricetidae > Onychomys > Onychomys torridus. The sequence continues at coordinate 14,445 of NW_023413887.1, read as the reverse complement.
TTGTGTGTGTGTGTGTGTGTGTGACATAAGGAGGGAAATACACTAGGGCATCTGGAGCCTGTTTTGGTGTTTCATGTTTGACTTTTAATTGGTAGATATGCTGAATGATGGAACTGAATGGGAAAACTGCTGACAGCATTAGATTATGAAGACGAGACTGGTGGAACTAAAACAAGCCTATGCACTTAGAGTTGTCCCTAGTTTAAGAATGAAGTACCAAGCTGGGCAGTGTTGTGGCGCATGCCTTTTAATTCCCAGCACTTGGGAGGCAGAGGCATGAGGATCTCTGTGAGTTTGAGGCCAGCCTGGGCTACCAAGTGAGTTCCAGGAAAGGCACAAAGCTACACAGAGAAACCCTGTCTTGAAAAAACAACAACAAAAAGAATGAAGTACCGAAATGTGTTGTGTTGTTTCCTTTGTTTCCACAGGAAACAAAAAGTTATGGTATTTTCAAAATTAGTCAAGATCATATTTGTTTGGGGAGACCTCATGGAAATCTTGACTACAGACATGATGAAAAAAAAAAAAAAGAAGAAGACTGCAGCACAGGTGACATATAGGCTGATACCTCCACTATGGGAGATCTGAGACTTGAGACATGATAAATCTCATTGGCAACAGAGTCCTCATAACTCATTATTAAATGTCATCCTTCAGTATGGAATGATAAAGGTTTGGTTATACAGGCCAAATAAACTTCTGAAGTTAACAAATGCCTTTTACCTACTCAAACACAGAACAAAATAATAATATTTAACTTACTTGTGCACACTGCATATTCCATACTTGTGTTAATGCAGATATATATATGCATAAACCTTTGAAAGTTTATATTATGTGTTTTCAGAAAAAAAAAAGGACAAGACATCACTAAAGAGAATTAGCACAGTTGATGCAGCCTCTGAGAATGACTCTATTGCAGTTTCCTCAAATTTCTACATGCAGAACAACTTGAAAGCTACTAGCTAAGATGGTTCAACTTCAAAGACTCTCAAGCTAAGACTTCAGATAAGCACTATACAGAGACTAAACAAAATATAATATAGCTAGTTCTCTCAGTTACCACAATTTTCTCAGTGTCCCTTAAAGATGCTGCCACTATGAGGAAGCAGTCTAGAGAACATGACATCCACATTTAAAGAGGTGGGGTGGGTGGTTTTTGGTCTTTCATTGGATTATGGATGTTTTTCATCATTTAGGGGGGTTGGTGACAAGTTATTAGTGGTCACAGTAAGGGAAGAAACAGCAAGGGAAGTTAGATTCAGGGATCTCTTTCTAAAAGTTAGAAGGGAGAATATGGGCATGATGGGATAAAAGGGTAGATTATTGAATCTACTTTTAATTAAAAATCAACTATTAATAAAATAATATTTTACATTGGTATGGATTTTTGTATGTTGATACAAATTTATAGTTATTTTTGTTTTAACATACTGTACATTTGCTACTACTCTTGTTTAAGGCATTGTGCTTGTGCAACTCATTCAAAAACATAATGTGATATTTTAGTCCTTGAAAGCTCTTCATACTAAAGAAAGACATCTTGAATAGTCCATCTATAACAATCAGATTTATAATCAAATGTGAGGTATATTTTCAGTATCAAACAGAGACATATTTTAAACAGACATATGGTATTCAAAGACTTCAAAGGCCTACATAATATGACATTTAATATGTTTTAATAACATAAGGCTTTTCATGACAGCAAGACACCTCTGTTCCTGGCAACACCTATTTGCTATAAAAGAGTATGATGAGCATGGAAGAACCTCCATATGGAGTTTGCTTTCATTTGTGACAAAGTTAGCCACTGTGCAAAGAAACTGCCCTTGCCTATACTGCTGACAGTATGCTGTCCAATCTGGATAAGCAGGACACAAAAAGAAATTGACTGCCAAACTTTGCCAAGACAAGGAAGTACAGGTCTTTCAAAATTCCTATTTCACAGAAATGTTGTCAGATATTCTAGGCCTGTAGATCAAAGATGGATGCCACAACATTGCAGAAGAAACTTAAGTGACTGTTCAGGCATTCAGCTGTTTATGTCATTTCTATAGTTTACAAAGTTATTTGTTTACTCAGGTAACATTATATCCTTCTTGGATTTTTGATGAGGTTGATGACCAAATAGTTATATTTACAGTTTTCCTTGTTCCCAAACTCAGAAAAAAAAAAAATCTCACAAAAGAGATGTGAAATACGTAAAGTTCAAAGATAGCATTTTGAAATATGTGAAAATAGTTTTGGCTTGATAATACTAGCTAGGATAAAAAGTGGATTAGATATAAAACTTTGAGTTTATCAAGATATGATAGATAATGGAGTATTTTTTTCTGAACTTGCCCAATGCAAGTAGACTATACTTTGTGAATGTAATATTACCTGATAATTTTTCATATGGCTTATAATCTTACTACTTAGAGTTAAACTCTTTCCTTTTCATTTAGACAAAAAGAGGAAACTATTGTGAGATAAGCTTCATAGACACTGTGAAGATGTGCCTTTGTCAAGGTGCCCTCTAAATGGTTTAATAAAGAGCTAAATGGCCAGTAGATAGGTCGGAGTAACAGATGGGACTTCCAGTCAGAGAGGATTCTAGTAAGAGGAAAGAACTGGTGGGACAGAAAAAGACCAGCCCTAAATGTTCCATGTGAAAACCAACACATGCTCTTAACATTACTAAGCATGAAAAGGGGAAGGGAGATATTGAAAATTATAAGAGCATGAAGAACTATAATAATTAAAAGAGTAACTTCTGCTGGGCTGCAGTGGCACATGCTTTTAATCCCAGAACTTGGCAGATCTCTGTGAGTTCGAGGCCAGCCTGGTCTACAGAGTGAGATCCAGAACAGGCACCAAAACTACAGAGAAACCCTGTCTCAAAAACCAAAACCAAACCAAAACAAAACAAACAAACAAAAACAAATAAAAAAATTTATACTATCCTTTGATCATCTTATAGGGAGTTAAAATCCATGGGATATATTCATATTCAATTTATGCCTTGTAGTTGTGTATTTGTTACACAAATAATTTATCTACCTTTAGTGGTAAACATAGTATTTTTTTTATTTTTAATTACAGGATTTGGCAAAATCATTTTATCCTGAACTTGCCTATCATTATCAGCATTGTGAAGAGACAAAAATAGAAAGTAAAATATCAGTTGATATTAGCTGTTTGATATGCTTATTTTACTTTCTTGGCTTAAAGTAGATAGACTATACTGTCAGGAACTTTTAAAGCAGAGCTCTTCATTGTGAAATTCTATAATTGCATATTTTTAGGTAGCTCAACATAACTACACTTGGTTGTAAGGAAATGATTCACTTACAATTCTGTGTCAAGAAACCTAAACCTGAAAATCATAGAATTACAATAACTCTAAAATGTAATCTTAATTTTTTTCCTTATTTCTAAAGAAACAAGTTATAATAAGAGCAACAACCCTGATTTATTTTTCAGTTTTGCCCTTTTGAGGACTGGTTTACTGGATGCTGCCTCTGTAACCCCAGTCAGTCACTCCAGTTCCACATCAGTTCTTTTTCTTTGAACTTGAAGCACATCATGTGATTACTAGTTCAAGGTCACCAGTTTTCACAAAGCTATAGAAACAACTCAGAACCATGAATAACAGCTTGTCAGCCTAAGCCGGCTTTGCTTTTCACACAAGAGCTGTCTTCTGGAATCAGTGTCCACTAGCCAGGCTGTTAAGAGACAATTTCCGAAGAGTCAAAGTCCCCAAGGACACCAGGAGAAGAACTGAGTTAAATCACAGTATCTGCTTCCTTAATAATGTTTAGAGTTAGGAGAGATGCTCTTGTGTTAAAGGAAATTTGTATTTATGTCCTTCCCAGAGAGTCTGTAGACAAGGGACTGAAGCCCTCAAGCCATGCTCTTTAAAGAGGACTAGAAGGAGGCTCTGTCAGATGAAAAGTGAATTTCCGGCCCATGCCACTTCCTTTCACAGCTTTATCTTTGAAGGAAAGTGATAAGTCATCATGCCTATTGAAACTATAAGTCTATCTGGTAGTTCAGATGATAGTTGACATCCCAGGTCAAGTTCATTTGAATTTTAGCTAATGATAATGCAATTTTTCCTTGTGGTAGATTATTTGAATCACATTTTTATATATACTCTAGTTTTATCAAAAGATGATAAGTGATGGTTCTTTATGATGTAATACCCACTCTAACTATAAATCAAAGAGTGCTGTAAATTCTTTTTGATAAACCTCATTGCAAATCTATAGGAACTGCTAATAAATATTCTCTTCATGCTAACATACTGTCTTCTTTTACAGAGCTACAGAGGGCCTACATCTCTGAGCATGAGTTTTGAATATGTTTGACAAGTGCCTTATAATTCCACTGTGTGGTTATTCTCTGGTAAAGAAAGAGACTCGCCAGAATTAAGTTACCATTTAGAAAACAGAGACAAAGAATAATACAGAGCTAAGTAGAAGTCACCAAGCTGCTATCAAATATGACAATAGAAATCACATTAAAATCAATACATTTTAGTAGGTCACAAAGACCCTTAAGTATTTGTTAGAGTAAATAATCATTTATAAAATTTAAAAAATGTAATTTCCAAGGGTTACAGCTATAATGGAGATTAATGGGATTTCTTGTTCTTTACAACAGTTCTGATGTAATGTGTGTTTTTGCCGCAATTCAAATTTACTAGTGACCTACTTTCAGGACATTCAATTTTTCCTTTCATTTATTTTTTGGCATATTTTCAATGAAGGCTGGAAAAATTGAAATCAGGATTACATGGGAGGTGCTGGTTGAGACATATCATTGTAATGCTGATGCACAGAGTAATGGCTTGGCTGAGCAAATGAAGTTAAGAAAAAGTATGTAATTTGTCTATATCACAGTGCTTAAGTAAAAATATCAAGTGGTATGAATTTATTGTACTTAGTGAATATTTATAAAGAGGATGAAAATTGGAAATGTACTCTCAGTAATGCTTTAATTTCTTTGTGAATTTACTGTAAGGATGTTTTGATTATGAGTTCTTTAATAAAAAAATGTAGATATGTAACAATCATTGCTGCAATACATTTAAATTTTGGTAATGCTCATAAAGCTCCCTTTCCTTTGATATCACTACCTAGTTTGGAAATTAACAGATTAGAATTTTAACTATAGGATCAAAACATGTTTATATTAAAATATTATACTCAATGACAAGTAAAATGTAACATTCCATATTTCCTCACCATACAAAGTATTTTAAAATACACCCCCAAACACATGCAGAGTGATGTTATATGTTGATTTAAAATCTACCACCCATTTAGTTACCACTATCAAGTCAACCAAAATCTCAACATGGATGTCAAAAGGACCATTAAGAATGATCTCTAGCTGAGGAGGTAATTTATAACTTTTTGGAACGTGAAGAATCAGTTTTCTTCAGGGATGTGGTCTCTGAGAGGCTACCCACGCTCTGGTAGATAGTCCTAAACTCATACACATTGAAACAACATCAGATGTTTTTCTTTTTGTTTTTGTTTTTATTTTATATTTTTAAAAATGACAGCATATGCACTTGTGAAGGCAAAGTGGTGGAGGTGACAGGAGTTGAGTTAAGAGGAATGGAATTGGGGATGGATTTCTTTAAATTACACTACATATGTGAATGAAATTCTCAAATAACTATAGTAATGATAAAATAATATATTAAGTCTATTGATAATCTAATTCATTTGATTATTCGTAACTTAAATCAATTTTCTGATGTTTGTATATTGACTTCCAATACCTATTTGCTAAAGTTATTAACATTTAAAAAGGAAGCACTTATTCTTTCACAGTCTTAAGGTCTGAGTGAAAATTCAGCTGGCTGGTCTTTTATTCAGAATTTTTCTAGCTAAGGAAAAATCAGAATAGAACAACCTAGAAGTGCAGAGTTTCAACTACATTAGTTTCAGTCTGTGGTTGGCTGGAAATACCACAAGGAGAGGGGGTGAAACAGAAAACTCCATCGCATCCTGCAACTCTGAAACAAGATGGAGATAAAATGGAATACAAGATTTAACCCCAGTGTTCGAGATCCTCTAGTTAGGCTGTGTCTCCTGCTAACGTGCCCACTGCCTCCCAAAACAACAAAACCAACGATGGACCAAGGCTTCCCACTACATGAATCTATGGTGGACACTATGTTCAAGCCATAAAATTTGTCCCCATCCCCTAAAGGCTTATGGCCATTTTGTAATGTGGAATAATTCACTCCATCCTCAAGAGTCAAAATAAACCTAAAAGGACCAATATTGGTCAAAAATTCAAGTTGAAAGTCTCTTTTGAAACTGGAGGCAAACTTTAAGCTCTATGAGTTTTTGAAAAGCCAAAAATGTCACATTCTCATACCAGAATGGAGGAGTGGGCACATGAAAAAGAGGGGTGGTACCAAAGCTACCCCACCCCAAAGACTACATGCTCTCAATCCTGAGGCTCCACATCTGACATCTGAAGTATATAATGGACTTATAAAGGTCTAGGCAATGACACCCCTATTTCCTTGCCAGTTGCATCCCATGTAGCCTCTCTTGTGTGCAGGTACTAATCATGATCTTAGTTTTTCCTAACAAACAGTTCATATTTTAGCATTTGTCATTCTCTAGTTTTTCCACTGTGACTTATACCTCATGCTTATAGTTTCATTCATGAAGCTGTTAGTAGTTGTGTAAAGAAGCTCTTAGTAGTAGTTATGTAAGTAGACACTTACATAAATTCTGATCCCCCTAGTCACTGTTTGTGTCACTGGCTTCGATAAGAAATATTGAGAGACATATTCATGACCCTATTATGCATTCTTGCAAAACCTACCTCATATGGATAATGCAAAGGTTTGCTCTCAGTAGCAGTTGTAGTATCTCCTGCAACTTTGGATCATGGCTGTTGCTGCCTTTGAGCAACTGGATGAATTAAAGGATGAAACACTTCCTAGGCATCCTTGTGTGAGCAGGGTATCATCATTTCCTAGAACTTTCTTCCAAAACCTTTCAAGTGGGTTCCTATGACCAGTTGTGTATTAACAATTCAGTTTCTAAAATAACTACAGACATCTTTCCTATTTTCTTCATGTAAAGTTCTTGGCTCATAGATTTAATGGTGCCCATCTATGTAGCAATCTCACATTCCCTCCTGCCAAGTTAAACATGCTACTTTTCTTGGCAACCTGCAACTTTCCCTTTTCTTTCTAATCTCTTTTTGCTCCTAGTTCTCAGATAACTATGGCTAAAATCTGCAACCCCAAACAATGCTCTAAGCTAGGAAGTCCAAGTGCTATGAAGCCTTGAATTTATTCTTGTAAGCTAATTGGTTTGTCTCCTTTGCAACAGGACTACAGTATAGTCTTAGAGAATTGAATAAAAGAAAAAACAAGTTCTTTGCCAGACTGTGGATTGGATGGCTTCTTTTCAATCTGCAACTTAGTACTTCCCTGCATCTGAAACCTCAAAAAAACAAACAAACAAAAAACCCAATCTTTCCTGCAGCTGGAGTTTTCTCCAGTCTCACCCAGGCCTGCTGCCCCATAGGACATGGGAAAACATCAGCTACATTTGCCCTCCTCCTTCCTGTCTGCGCTTCTTTCTTCTAAGCACTCAGAGTCACCCATCAAGCTCTGTATAGAGCCTGTTTTTTTTCTCCCAATGTTTTAAACTTCCTTCTACCACCTTTTCTCAATGTCTTAAGAATCACATTATCAGGTTAGTCACAGCAATATGACTTCATATCGCTGCTACTAATTTTCAGTGTTAGTAAGCTGCTTCACCTCTGGAACACAGTACCTGACAGCAATATAAGAGGAAGAATGATTTCCTCTCAGTTTGACAAGATTTTAGACATGGTTAGTCCATTGTTCTGTGTCAGTTTACAGCAATGTGCTATTCATTTAATTATTAATCATCCATAACTAATCAGGTACCATAAATCACTGTAATTTTTAATTAAAATTAGTTAATGTCATTACTTCCTTCTTCAATTGAGATATACCTAATGGTTAATAAATATATGTATAGTTAGTATATTATTTTCCTCAATATTTCTCTCTATTAGAGAATGTTCTGTCTTTAAAGATTTTATTTTGTAGTAAGTTACCATTGAGCTCTTAATTTAGTAATGATAAAATGCTATTATGATGTAATTATAGTTATGTGATATACTAATATCTACAGTAAATCATCATTCAAGATTTCTTACAATTTTAACCACTCAGCTGACATCTCTCAGCAAGATTCTATTTTTTCCTTCATCTAGCATCTGTACTACTTTGCTTACTGAATTTATTCTCATATAATCATTATTAGTGATGCTTTATTTTAAATAGTCTCTACTTTTGACAATCTTAGTGGGATTTACTTTTATAAAGAAACATCACTTGGGTTTGAGGAGTTGGCTTAGTAGTCCAGAGAACTTGCTGCTCTTACAAAGGATTCTAATTTGATTTCCTAGCACCTATGTCAGCCATCAATACTATGAAATTTATGATTGGCTACCTGGCACATGCAAATTTAATTTGATGGTTGTAATGTTTATAGGATCTTCCTTATATAATAAAATAGCTAGAAAGTAATAGTTTCCCTCAGTGTTCAAATTTTACCAGGCATAATATCACGTGCACTCACATAAAGTATATTCTCTATAGCTCTCGTTCACGTAAACACGTGGATTGTGACAGCTGATGAAATGTTTATTCGATGAAAGATTGAAGAAATAAGAAAGTTTATTACCATAATCACTTCTAAGTTTGGTCTCTTCTATCGTATGTATCACACAAAAAAATTGCTTTTAGTATTTTCTTTTCTGAAATGACTTTTAGTATTAACTGATCTCTTTAAGAGAATATATGTCATGTTGTAATCATTTCATAATGATTGGGATAGCACCAAGGTCATCATCAGTATTGGACTCTGAGTCTCTCTAAGTGTTTATGAATTGATTTTTTCACTTAATTGCAGTAAATGACTGCTGAGTGCTAAATCAATGCATGTTTTCAGTTACTCTTTCAGTATTTGCTATAAGCAGTCCCAGTTCTTTTTAATTATTAGGTTTGTAAAATGCCTTAGAAGTCAGGTAACTGAGTTTATTAAAGTTCCATTAAATCATAGTCAAAAGACTGAAAAACCTAAGGGCTTTTTTAGAGAGCTGAAAAGAAAAGAATTGTCTTCAGCAGAGGTGTCTTTTGTGACAACTATTTTGTCAGTTCAAAAAAAAAATGTATCACTTAATTTTGTGCTGTCTGTGTTCAAGATAAATGAGGTTGCTAAATATTTGAATTGTGTGTTTTGAAACAAAGCCTGTCATCTGTAAAGCCTGAGCAGAGTCCATAAGCACTAATTGCTGTCATCACCTTTGCTTGTATCAGTGAACACACCTATAGAGAATGAGTATTGCACTTCAGTAACACCTTGGCCATTTTTATCAACATTCATGTTTTGAGAAAAGAGGCTGCTTCTTGTTTCATGAGGGAAATGATTTTATATTTCTATTGTATCTTCTACCTTCCAGTTATGTTATCAACTAGGAAATTGAATGTGCTGTATATCATAAAAATACAAATCAAATAAACAATGCTTTGCTGTTCCAGTAAATTTTCACACATAACAGTTTAGATCACTGTTATATATTGCTCAGATTCCATCAATTTAAAAGCCTGAAATGGTTGGTATAAGTTCTCTATTAAGAACATAAACAATCAAGACTAACCTAGAAGGTGGTGGCATACACCTTTAACTCCAGCAGAGATAGGCAGATCTCCATGGTTTAGAGGCTGGCCTGGTTTACAGAGTGATTTCAAGGATTCCAGGACCGTTACAAAGAGAAACTGTCTTTTTAAAAAAAAATTATATTTGTGTTTTAATTTTACACATCAGCCATGAGTTCCCCTGTCCTACCCCCTCCCGCCCCCCCCCCCATCTTCCCCCCACTCCCACCCCTCCATTCCCATCTTCTCCAGAGCCAAGAATCCCCTGGGGATTCATTTAAATCTGGTGGGTTCAGTGTAGGCAGGCCCAGTCCCCTCCTTCCAGTCTGAGCAAGTATCCCTGTATAAGCCCAAGGTTCCAAACAGCCAGCTCATGCACTAAGGACAGACCCTGGTCCCACAGACTGGGTGCCTCACAAACAGTTCAAGCTATTCAATTGTCTCACTTATCCAGAGGGCCTGATCCAGCTGGGGGCTCCACAGCCTTTGGTTCATAATTCATGAGAGAAACTGTCTTGAACAACAATAACAAAATCAAGAATTGGCTTGACTGTCCTCTTAGATGGCACACCACAAGGATGCTGTGGTATTTCCAAATTATATTCAGATTGTTGGAACTAATCTCTTTAAGTGATTAGGTGACTATGCTGTTGTCTGGTACCGGGCTTACTACACAGGGTTTTTAAATTCTTCCTCTGGTTCCTCCTTCTATTTTCACATCAACAGTAGGACTTGAGTTCTGTTTATGTTTGAAAGTTCTTAATTATTCATTTTATTAATGATTCACAAAAGTTTCCCATTTTACAATGGTCACGTCAACATATTTACATAGGAATATCTTCACTGTTCCATTGTACCACAAAGCATATATGTCAGAGAAGTGATATTTTGGACAGGTTCTCAAAATAAGTAAAAAAAAAAAAAGAATCTGGAGATAGACAAGTTTAAAAGTTCTACAATTCATTTATATTTAGTTGAAGTGAACTCTTTCCAAACTGAGATAGTGAAAAGAGTAAAATTTATTATATTGAGCTTGAGATTTAGGTAGATATCATTGATGAACCCTTTGTATTGTGAAGAAGACTCAGCAAATAACTAAAGTTTTATTTGTAGAATAATTATAATATTCTTATTATATTTCCATAAAAATTGAATTAACTAATTCTGGAAAAGGTCTTATAACAAATAAAATACTCATTAATGATAATGTACTAGTATGTTATTTATAAATCATGACTCAAAACTCCTTCACTTAAGCTTTAACATATTTCAGTAAAATGTAATAATATTTTAGTTGTCTAAATCAAAGACTGTATTTCTTGTTTCCTTGACATAAGCTGGAGTCTCTGCTTTAGACTCTTGAGTTCCTGCTTTAACATCTGTCAGTAACAAAACATAACCTTAGAGTTTTAAACTGCCATAAACTGTTTCCCCCTAGAGTTGAATCATGGCAATAGAAATCCTAACACACTGCTTTTTATAATTACTGTTAACACTATGACAACTTTTTACTGATAGCTTCATTTTTCAAATAATGTAATAGAAAAAATTTCCATTTACATATATGCTTTGAAACTGTTTTATTATATGTAATTTTACTATATTAAAGTTAAAACCTTCCTTTCGAATAGAAAGAAAAAGGAAAATAATGGGTGATATCATTCCGTGTGCTGTGGAATATATGTTGTTCTGATTGGTTGATAAACAAAGTTGTTTGGCCAATGGTGAGGCAGGATACGGTTGGGTAGGGCATTCTAACTAGAGAGGAAGAAGGAGAAAGGCAGAACAGAGGAGATGCTGGCAGCTGCTGCTGTGCAAAGCAAGATGTAAAGATACCAGTAAGCTGGAAATTCAAGTACAATAATAAGTATATATAGAGATAGTGGACAGCCTTTTTTTGTTCTTGATTTTTTTGTGGAATGATTTTGAATAGTTTCTAGTTTCATGTTGGCTAATGGCTTTCTGTAAATTGCCTTTATTATGTTTGTGTATGTCCTTTGTATCACTAATCTCTCAAAGACCTTAATCATGAAAGGGTGTTGGATTTATTATTGTTGTTGTTGTTATTGTTGTTTTAGTTTTCTTATATGGTGGATTTCATTGATTTTATGTTGAACCATCTTGCAGTTCTGGGATGAGCCTATGTGCTCATGATAATGATACTTTGATGTGGTCTAGTATTTATTTTTCTGAGTATTTTGTTGAGTAATTTTGCATCCATGTAAATAATGGAAGTTGGTGTATAATTTTCTTTCCTGAATCTTTGTGTGGTTTGGGTATCAGGGTGACTATGTACTCATAAAATAAATTTGGCAATGTTCCTTATACTTCTGTTTCGTGAAATAATTTGAGGACCATTGGCATTAACTCTTTCTTTGAAAGTTAAGTAGAATTCTGCACTAAAACCATCTTGGTCCTGGGCCTTTTTGAGTTTTGGAAAATTTTAATGATTGCTTCTATTTCCATAAGGGTTATAGATCTATTTAAGTTGTTTATCTGATCTTAGTTTAGCTTTGGTAAGTGGTATCTGTTAGGAAAATTATTCCATCTCTTTTAGATTTTTCCAATTTGTTTTGGAGTACAGGTTTTTAAAATATGTCCTTGTGATTGTCTGGATTTCCACAGTGTTTGTTGTTATACTGCCCTTCTAATTTCTGATGTCATTGTAGAATATAATTTTAGGGTGTGTTACTTTTGTTTATGATGCATTTGTTTAGCTTTGTGTTACTGTGCCTGTCTAAAAAAATCTGATGATCTAATAAAGAACTAAATGTCCACTAGCGTGGCAGGAGAAAGGATACATGGAAAGAGAGAATACATAGAAGGAGAAATTTGGGAAGATAAGAATAAAAAGTAGCCAGAGAAGGAGGACTCCAGGGATCAGCAAGCCACAGAGTAAGAAATAATTAAAGGTATATAGAAATAGAGAAAGGTAAAAGCCCAAAAGAAAAAAGCTAGATGGGACAAGTTTAAGTTAAGGGAAACTAGAAAGAAACAAGCCAAACTAAGGCCAGGCATTTATAATTAAAAATAAACCTCCATGTGTGATTTCTCTGTATGTGAGTTACTCAGGATCTGGGTGGTGGGCTCCCCAAAAGAGCAAAAACATCTAACAAAAGTTGTTAATTGGAAAATTATCTGTTGTTATTTAGTTTGAATAAGGATTTGCCTATATTGTTAATTTTCCCCAATAATCTACCGTTTGTTTTATTTATTCTTGTAGTGTTCTCTTTGTTTCTATTTTATTGTTTAGAGCCCTCAGTTTGATTATTTCCTACTGTCTACTTATCTTTGAAGTTTTTACTTCTTTTTGTTCTGGATATTACAGTTGTACTGTTAAATTACTTGGATTAGATGTCTCCTTTTTTATTTTTCTTTTTTAAAAATGTAGTCACTTAGTACTTTGGACATCTTAACATGTCTTTCATTGTGTTCTATACATTTGGTATGTCATGCTTTCATTTTCATTTAAATTCCAGGAAGTTTTTTATTTTATTTTTTTATTTATTTCTGTCTTAACCAGGTAGTCATTTAGTAGCGATTTGGTTAGTTTCCATGCATTTGTAGACGTTCTGTTTTTGTTGAACTCCAGCTGTAATCTGTGGTGGTCTTATAGGATACTGGAGGTTATTTCAAGTTTCTTGAATCTGTTGAGACTTGCTTCGTGACTGAGTATATAGTCAATTATGGAGAATGTTCTATGAGACGCTGAAGAGAAAGTATTTGTGAAATTATTAAGGCCACTCCATGTAGTTAAAATGGAGGTTTATTTTGTGGGGTAACTTACAAAGGAAGGGATAGGTAGGTTGTAGGATCTGGCAAAGGTATAGTGCAGTCCGGCGGTGTTCTCTGGAGAACTCTGCTTGGTCTACCTCCAGCGTCCAGGGTCCCGGCACCAAAAGATGTCTCTCCTTTGGATCCTGGGTCTTCAGTGTCCTCTCTCAACCCTGCCTTGTGGGCATGACCATTACCGAAGCCTCAATGGGGGTTGGAACTTCCAGGCCAAGGTTGGAATGGCTACCCACTACAAGCAGGTATATTCTTTTGTGTTTGGGTGAAATGTTCAGTAGATAGCTGTTAGGCCCACTTGGTTCATAACGTACGCTATCTCCAATATTTCTCTGTTTAGTTTTGTCTGGATGACCTGTGCACTCATGTGTGAGCTTGACTCATTGCCTTAATAGCTGATCCAGGCTAAAGTAAAAGAAATAAACCATTCATCTGGTATTTGAAATCAATGGTTGTTAGCATAAAGTGAAACTTTATTCCTTTTCCTCCCCATTTAGTAGAATTATTTGGGATGGATGAGGAGGGGTGGCCTTGTTGGAGTATATATGGTCCTGTTGGAGGAGATTAATCACTGAGGGTGACCTTTGAGGTTTCAAAAGCTCATGTTAGGCCCAATCTCTGTTACTGCCTTTTCCCTAGAGATCATGATGTAAAGCTCTCAACTACTACTCCAGCAGCCTGCCAATGTGCTTCTTGCCATGATGATATTGGACTAACCCTCCAAAACTATGAGCAAGCTCAAAATCAAATAATTTCCTTTACAAGAAAAAAAAGAATGTATACTGTTCTAGCAGATGACTCAATGTTGGTTCCCATGTCATCACCCTCCTCTAGTATCTATAGCCATTTGCAGTCACACATGTGTATAGTTATACAAAGGCAAACACACACACACACACACACACACACACAATCAAAAATGAAATAAATAT
>NW_023413886.1:0-17175 GCF_903995425.1 Onychomys torridus | reverse complement strand
CATGGCTGAGAGGAATTAAAATCTTAACTTGCACAAGAAAGAAGCTTGGCACCTATTGCCTGCCTGGCCTGGAGGCAATCTCCTTCAGCCAGTGGGAAGCTCCTGCCTTAACTCAGTATCTAGCAAAAGGCTAAAACATCACCCAGGAATGTGAGTAGGAAATGTCTGAAGTTAGGATCTTGTATAAATAATCCAGGGTGAAGGGAAGGGGTTGAAGATTTAATTGTTAGTTGTTCTTTTCTCTATCTATGAGTGAGATGAGCTAATGTTTATCTATGAGCAGTTTTGTCGTGATATTCCTAGATTTTCTGGTCAGCAATTACTCTGAGTGAAAGTGTTTCACTAACCAAATGCTACATGCTCTGATATAGGTTGCTTAGCCACCTAACATATGTCCCCCTGCCTATCAGAAAGCAGCTGAAGCTGGGATGAGTGGGAAAACTGGCAACAAAGACAGTTTACTTTCTTGTGACTTATTGTGACTTTTAATTGCCTAACATTCTACCTAGCCATTTTTAGATTATAGTTTGAGCACACAAATTTCCTAATTGATCTAAACCTTTAGTTGACTCTACCAGAGAACTCCCCTTTAGTCATTCCCTTTTTGAGGTGTAATTGGAATCTGACAATTAATCGCTTTATGTGTTGGTCCTTATCACCTCTCCCTGATACCCTGGAAATGTCAAGCC
Source organism: Onychomys torridus (assembly GCF_903995425.1). Lineage (NCBI taxonomy): Eukaryota > Metazoa > Chordata > Mammalia > Rodentia > Cricetidae > Onychomys > Onychomys torridus. Next base: position 16,486 of record NW_023413886.1, on the reverse strand, counting down.
TCACATTGCTTTACCACAGAATTACTGTGTGGGTATATAAACTGGTTCTCTGAGAACACTGGGAGAACTGATGGAGAAGAACAAAGATGAGGACGGAGGTGGAAAGAACTAGGTAGAATGATGAGAGCACAGCAGGAGGGACTGAGAGCAGGAGGGACCAAGAGGAGCTAAGGAAGAGAGCAGACAAGAAATGGCACAGATAGAATCACCATCAAAGAATAAAGGGAATGGACTAAAGAACTCAGTGTGCTTAGCTTCACTGAATATCAATCAGATTAGAATCCTCACCTGGTTGGTAGACTATTCCCACAGACCCTGGGAGCAAACAATATAGGATGGACCTCTTGTTGTTTGTGTTAGGGCAGAAACAATTGAAAATGTAAAGGTAGTTTCAGAGGGCAGTGAAGTGCTGGGGCAGTGCCTGGGGCTGCTGGAGGCATGGGTGCAGGTAGGGAGGGAAATGTAGTTTCTAGTAGATGACAAATACACAGAAAACCTGGGAAATGAAGTACATAGAGATACCTAACCCAGGGTACTAGACATCTACTGAAGAAAAAGGGAAACTCCTGAGAACACAGGACACCTGGGAAATGGAGTCCAAAATGTCATGATGCTATGGAAAAAGGCATCCTGGGAAATGAAGTCTGAAATGTAGTGAAGCTGTTAAGAAAGGCATCCTGGGAAATGGAGTCCAAATGATGCTGTAGTGAATGGCATCCTGGGAAATGGAGTCCAAAGCACTGATGGTATAAGGAAAGGCATCCTGGGAAATGACCCGAGTGTCCTGATGGGAAATGTAGTTTGGCATACATGACCAATACTCAGAAAGGCATCCTGGGAAATGGCGTACAACATGAAGTAATGCTCTAAGAAAAGGAATCCTAGAAAACTATCCAAAGGCATGATGGGAAATGCAGGTTCTAGAATCATTCTAATATACTGAAATGGAATCCTGGGATATGGAGTCCAATCCACATTGATGGTGTGATCAAAGGCATCCTGGAGAATGACCAGAGAGGCATTCTGGGAAATGTAGTTTGGAATGGATGACAATTACTGAGAAAAGCATCCTGGGAAATGGAATCCAAAGCATATGATGCTATAAAGAGGGGACAGGAAGTTTCATTCTGACCCCAAAGCAGAGTCACAGGATGCCTCAGGAGGGTCAGAGACATGCTGAGGGCAAAGCACACCCTAAATCTAATCACTAACCACTAACCCTAACCCTAATACTAACACTAACCATAAACCTAACCACTAACCCTAACCATAACCACTAACCATAACCCTAACAGTGACACCCTGACCCTAACCTAACTCTAACCCTTAACCCTAAACCTAACACTCTGACACTAGCCCTAACACGAACTGTGACCCCTGACTCTAACCCTAACTATTAACCCTATGCTTACCTTAACCTAAGCCTTATCCAACCCCATGACACAAACCCTAAATGTGAACCCTTAATCTAACCCCCTGACTCTGACCCCATGACTATGACCCCAGACCTTGAACCCATGACTCTACCCCTAAACCTGACCCCATGACCCTGAACCCACCCATTGAGTTACCACAAACGTGCAGAAGGTCAGGTCACCTGCTGAGGACCCTGGACACCTGCTGAAGAAAAGGAGAAAAACCTGGGGACACAGAACATCTGGGAATTGAAGTTCACAGTGTCAAGGTGCTGTGGAGCAAGGCATCCTGGGAAATGGAGTCCAGAATGGAGTGATGGTTTAGAGAAAGGCATCCGGGGTAATGGAGTCTGAAATGAAATGATGCCATAGAGAGGCCTCTCTCTTCATTTCTCATGCTCTAGGAACTACATTTCCCATCATGCCTCTTGGGTGATTTTCCAGGAAGCTTCTCTCTGCATTTCTCATGCTCTAGGAAGTACATTTCAATAGAGTGACACTACACAGAGAGGCATCCTGGGAAATGGAGTCCAACAAATGTGATCTATAATGACAGGCACCCTTGGACATGACCTCATAGGCATGATGGAAATAGACAGATACTACACACAGAGGCATCCTGGGAAATGGAGTCCAAATGAATTGACACAGAAGAGAAAAGCATCCTGGGCAATGGACTACAACAGATAGTGATCTATAATGACAAGCATCATGGGAAAGGATTTGAGAACATGATGGGAAATGTAGTTTTTAATAGACACTACCCTTGGGAAATAGAGTCCACAGTATCATGGTGCTGTGGAGCAAGGCATCCTGGGAAATGGAGTCCAGAATGGAGTGATAGGTTAGAGAAAGACATCCTGAGAGATGAAGTAAAAGAGATGGAGGCAAAACAGAGCAAGGCATCCTGGGAAATGTACTCCACATGTAATGATGTCAAAGAGAAAGGCATTATGGGAAATGTAGTTCACAAGGAAGGCACACAATGGACAGGAGTACACCCTACAGACAGGAGGACATTATGAGCAAGGCATCCTGGGAAACGTAGTCTGAAATGTAGTCAATATAAAATGATGTCAAAGAGAAAGAAATCAAGGTAAATGAAGTCCACACAATGTGACACCATAGAGAATTGTATCATGGGAAGGCTTCTGATGGTATAAGGAGGAAAAAAGAAGATTTCTTCTAACTTTACAGAAGAGGAAACAGGAAAACATGTGAGGGCAAAGGAGAGCCATGGATTTAACAAACAGTAAACCCTAACCCACACCAAAACATCCCCTACCCTAACACTAACCAGACCCAAAACCTAAATCTAACCATAACCCTAACCACAAACACCCTACCCTAACCATAACATCTCCCTAAGCCTAAATCTAACCCTAACCCTAACCACAAACTCCTCTACATTAAAACTAACCAGACGCAGATCTTAAATTTAACCCTGTCACTAACCACAAAATTCCCTACCCTAACCATAACCATAAACATAACCCTAACCAAAAACAACCCTACAGAATCCCGAACCTGACCCTAAGCCTAAACCTAACCCTAAGCCTAACCGCAAATTCCCCTATCCTAACACTAACCTGAACCCAAACCCTAACCCTAAACATAACCGCAAACTCCCCTATCCTAACCCTAACCCTAACCCAGAGGAGACATCCTGGAAGATTAAGTCAAACACATAGAGAAAATATAGAGCAAGGAATCCTGGGAAATGGAGTCCAAATGTACTGATGGCATGGGAAATGCATCATGGCAAATGTAATCATGTGTGATGATGTCATGCAGAAAGGCATTATGGGAGATGAAGTCCACATGTAATGATGTCATAGAGAAAATATTACAGGAAATGTAGTTCATATGTAATGATGTCATAGAGAAAGGGATATGGAGACATGTAGTCCATATGTGGTGATGTCATAGAGAAATGCATCATGGGAAGCCTACTGATGGTATAAAGAGGGAACAGGAAGTTACCTTCTGACCGGAGAGTGGAGGAAACAGGACACCTGAGGAAGGCAAAGGTCATGGCTTGAACTAACAAATAACCCCAACGACTAAGTAAACACATCACATTAACACTAACCATAACCTGAACCTGACACAAAGCCTAACCCTAACCCTAACCTGACACAAGCCTAACCCTAACCCTAGCATGACCCTAACCTTAAACTGACCAGAACCCTAAGACTAACCCAGCCCTAACCTGACCATAAATCAAACCCTAACACAAAACCCTAACCACAAACTGCCTAACCCTAACAGAATCATGACAGAAGGCCTAACGCTAACCATAACCTCACACTAACCCTAACATGACCCTACACTAACTGTAATACTAACACTAACATGACCCTAAACCTAACCCTAACAAAAATCCTAACCAAAAACATACCTACACTAACCCTATACTGACCCCAAGCCTAGATCTAACCATAGCCCTAACCACATACTCACCAACAATAACCTAAGACTAAGCCTAAATCTAACCCTAACCCGAACCACATACTCCCCAAGTAATTACCCAAAAGACCCCTAGCCCGTAACCCGAACTCAATCCTAACAATGACCCTACTCACAAATTCCTCAAACCCTGATTCTAAGAACTTGTAACCCATAACCCTAACCATATCCCCAAGAAATGGAAGTCTGACCCTAACACTAACCCCTAATTCACAACCTAAAAATCTATAACACTTAAACCTAACCTAACCTAACCTAACACAAAACTCTAATCTAACCCTAACATAACATAACACTGACCCTAACCTAACCCTAACCAATTAGCCTAACTTAATCCTAACCCTAACATAGCCTAACCTTAAGATTAATGCCCTGATCCTGACTCTGACCCCCTGACACTAATCCCTGAACCTGAACCGAAAAACCCATAAAACTTAACCCTAACGCTAACCCTAACCCATGACTCTGACCCACTGAACCTGACCCTAACCCAAGCCTGTAGTTGGAGTTTTTCTGTCGGACCCACAGTCAGGACAAATCTCTCTTACCCGCCAGTCCCACAGTCGCTCAGACCCAACCAAGAAAGCACACAGAAAGTTATATTGCTTACAAACTGTATGGCCATGGCAGGCTGCTTGTTATCTACCTTTTCTATCTTAAATTAACCTATTTCTGTAAATCTATACTTTGCGACATGGCTTGTGGCTTACCGGTGTCTTTACATGTTGATGTTGCTTCTCATGGCAGCAGCTGGCAGTGTCTCCCCGAGCCTTCCTGTTCCCAGCTTCCTCCTCTTCCTTGTCCCGCCTACCCTATCCTTCCTGCCTGGCTACTGGCCTATCAGCACTTTATTTATTTTAACCAATCAGAGCAACACATTTGACACGCAGAACATCCCACAGCACAAGCCCTAACTATTAACTCTAACCCCTGATCCTGACCTCTTGACCCTGAGTCCACACTGCTGAGGCAGCACAACCCTGCCAAAAGTCAGGTCACCTGCTGAGGCCCTGGACACCTGAGGAAGAAAAGGGGAAACTCCTGAGGACACAGGACACCTGGGAAATGGAGTCCAATATGTCATGGTGCTGTGGAGAAAGGCATCCTGGGAAATGAAGTCTGAAATGTATTGATGGTGTAGAAAAAGGAATCCTGGAAAATGGAGTTCAAATGATGCTGTAGTGAAAGGCATCCTGGGAAATGAAGTATGAAATGTATTGAAGCTGTTAAGAATGGCATCCTGGGAAATGAAGTCCAAATGATGCTGTAGTGAAAGGCATCCTGGGAAATGAAGTATGAAATGTAGTGAAGCTGTTAAGAATGGCATCCTGGGAAATGGAGTCCAAATGATGCTGTAGTGAAAGGCATCATGGGAAATGAAGTCAGAAGTGTAGTGATGCTGTTAAGAAAGGCATCCTGGGAAATGGAGTCTAAAACACTGATGCTATAAGGAAAGGCAACAAGGGAAATGACCTGAGTGTTCTGATGGAAAATGTAGTTTGGAATACACAACCAATACTGAGAAAGACATCCTGGGAAATGGAGTCCAACATGAAGCAATGCTCTAAGGAAAGGGATCCTAGGAAACCATCCAAGGGGCATGATGGGAAATGGAGTTTCTCGAACCATTGTAATGTACTGAAAGGGAATCCTGGGAAACGGAGTCCAATCCACAGCGATGGTGTCATCAAAGGCATCCTGGGGAATGACCCGGGAGGCATGATGGGAAACACACTGCTGATGACCAGGAACCTGCAGAGGAACAGTGGGATTGTGGAGGACACAGGACAAGTGCAGAGGGTCAGAGACATCTGCTGAGAACAAGGAATGCCCCTAATCCTAACCACTAACCCTAAACACTCAACATAACTGTAACCCTAAGCACTAATCATTAACCATAACATTAACCCTAACCCACCACCATAACTTAACCTGTTGACCCTAACCACGCAACATAACTCTAACTCTAAACACTAATCATTAACCATAACATTAACCCTAACCCATCACCATAACTTAACCTCTTGACCCTAACACTTTGACCCTAACCATAAAAACCAGTAAACCTGAACTCAAACAATACCTCCCTCACCTTTACAGTAATACTAACAATATGACCCTGACCCTGAACCCCACCCTGAACCTGAACCTGATCCCTGATAATAACCCCCACCCACTGAGGGATCACAACCACGGAGAATTCAGGTCACCAGCTGAGGCCCTGGACTCATCCAGAAGAAAAGGAGAAACTCCTAATGGCAAAGGACACCTGGGAAATGGAGTCCAACCTGTCATGGTGCCGTGGAGAAAGGCATCCTAGGAAATGGAGTCCAACTATAGTGATGTTGTTGAGAGAGGAACCCGGGGAAATGGAGTCCAGAATGGAGTGATGGTTTACAGAAAGGAATCCTGGGAAATGGATTCTGAAATGTAGTGATGGTTTAGAGAAAGGCATCCAGGAAAATGGAGTCCATCATAGTGATGGTATAATGAAAAGCAAAGAAGGAAACCATCCAAGAGGCATGATGGGAAATGAAGTTCCCAGTGTCATACTCATGTTCGGAAAACGAATAGTGGGAAATGGAGTCCGATCCACACTGGGTCATGAAAGGCATCCTGGGAAATGACCCGAGATGCACGCAGGGAAATAAAGAACTAAAAGTGCTGATGCTGTAAAAAGGGAAGAGGACGTTTCCAACTGACTTGAGAGCCAAGACGGGAAATGGAGTTTCTAGTACAATGCAAAGGTAGACAGAAATGCATCCTGGGAGATGAAGTAAAACAGGTGGAGGCAATACAGAGCAAGGAATCCTGGGAAATGGAGTCCAAATGTAATGATGACAAGAGGAAATGCACCATGGCAAATGTAATCATATGTGATGATGTCATGCAGAAAGGCATTATGGGAGATGTAGTCCACATGTAATGATGTCATAGAGAAAATATTACAGGAAATGTATTTCATATATAATGATGTCATAGAGAAAAGGATATGGAGACATGTAGTCCATATGTGGTGATGTCATAGTGAAATGCATCATGGGAAGCCTACTGATGGTATAAAGAGGGAACAGGAAGTTATCTTCTGACCGGAGAGTGGAGGAAACAGAACACCTGTGGAGGGAATAGGTCACGGCTTGAACTAACAAATAACCAACGACTAACTAAACACATAACCCATAACCTTAACCCTAACCTTAACCCTAACCCTAACGTGACCCAAAATGTAAAACTAACCCTAACACTAACCTAACCCTAAAACTACCACATAACCCTAACCACAAACTCCCTTACACAAACCCTAAAATAACAGAAGGCCTAAACATAACCTCATCCTAAACCAAACTTGACCATAACCCTAACCCTACAGTAACACTAACATGACCCTAAACCTAACCATAACAAAACCCAAATGACAATCTCACCTACCCTAAATCTAACCTGTATTTAAGCCTTAATCTAACCCAAACCCTAACCACAAATTCCCTTGCCATAACCCTAAACCTAAATCGATCCACAACCATAACCACAAACTCCCCTACCCAAACCAGACCCAAAGCCTAATTCTAACCATAACTCTAACCACAGACTCACCAAGCAATAACCTGAAAGTCCCCTAACCAGTAACCCTAACCCAATCCTAACACTGACCCTACTCACAAATTCCACAAACCCTGATTCTAAATACCTGTAACACATGACCCATACCGTAATCTAACCCTAACCCTAACATGACACAAAGCCTAAACCAATCAAAACTGACCCTTAACCTAACCTGACATGAACCCTAACACTAACCCTAACCTGAACCTAAAACTAACCCTAACACATAATCCTAACCACAAACTCCCTTTCCCTAACCCTAACCTAGCACAAAGCCTAACCCTAAACCTAACCTCACCGTAACCCTAACGTTACCCTTACCCTTACCCTAACACTAACATGACCCTAAACTAATGCTAACAAAAACCCTACCGACAAACTTGCATACCCTAACTTTAACTTGACTAGAAGCCCAAATCTAACGCTGACCCTAACCACAAACTACCCTACACTAACTCTAAACTGACCCCAAACTTATATGTAACCATAACTCTAGCGACAAACTCCCCTACCCTAACCTAATTCAAAGCGTAAATCTAAACCAAACCCTAACCACAAACTCCCTGAGCAATAACCCGAAAGACCCCTAACCCATAACCCTAGCCCAATCTTAACACTGACTCTACTCACAAACTCCTCAAACCCTGATGTTAAGAACTTATAACCCATAACCCTAACCATAACCCCAAGACATGAATGTCTGACCCTAACCCTAACCCCTAATTCACAACCTAAAATCTATAACACTTAAACCTAACCTAACCTAACCTAACCCAAAACTCTACACTAACCTAACCATAACCTAACATAACCCTAACACTAACATAACCCTATCCAATATCCCTAACTTAACCCTAACCCTAACCTAGCCTAACACTAAGATTAACACCCTTATACTGACTCTGACACCATGACACTAGTCCCTGACCCTGAACCGAAAAACCCATAAAATTTAACCCTAAGGCTAACCCTAACCCATGACTCTGACCCACTGGCCCTGACCCTAACCTAAGCCCTAACTATTAACTCTAACCCCTGATCCTCACATCTTGACCCTGACCCCCATACCCACACTCCTGAGGCAGCACAACCCCACCAAAACTCAGGTCACCTGCTGAGTCCCTGGACATCTGCTGAAGAAAAGGGGAAACTCCTGAGGACACAGGACACCTGGGAAGTGGAGTCCAACATGTCAGGGTGCTGTGGAGAAAGGCATCCTGGGAAATGTAGTCCAAATGATGGTGTAGTGAAAGGGATCCTGGGAAAAGAAGTCTGGAATGTAGTGGTCCTGCCAAGAAAGGCATCTTGGGAAATGGAGTTTAAAGCATTCTGATGGTATAAAGGGGAAATAATAAGTTTCTTTCTGACTCAAAAGCCATGCTTGTGAATTGTAGTTCAGAACAGATGGACACTACAAAGAATAGCATCCTGGGAAATGGTGTTCAACACAGAGTGATGCTATAGGAAAAAGTAACCTAGGAAATCATCCAAGAGGCATGATAGGAAATGGAGTTTCTAGCATGGTACCACAGCAAGGCAACATGGGAAATGAAGTCCAAAATGTATAGACACCTAAGGCTAACTTAACCCTGACTGCCTGACCCTGACCGCCTGACCCTGATCCCCAGTGTCAAACTGTCCAGAGCACAAACACCTTGGCGAAGGTCATAGACACTTGGTGAAGGCACTGGTTACAAAAGGGAAACTCCTGAAGACACAGGACACCTGGGGAATGGAGTCCACAATGTCATGATACAATGGAGAAAGGCATCCTGGGAAATGGAGTCCACAATGTCATGGTGTTGTGGAGATAGGCATCCTGGATAATGGAGTCCACAATGGTGTGGTGCTCTGGAGAAAGGAATCATGGGAAATGGAGTCCACAATATCATGGTGCTGTGGAAAAAGTCATCTTGGGAAATGGAGTCCACAATGTCATGGTGCTATGGTGAATGGCATGCCGAGATGTGAAGCAAATCCCAGTGATGCTGTAGAGAAAGACATCCTGGGAAATGGAGTCCACAATGCCATGGTGCTGTGGTGAATGGCATCCCGAGATGTGAAGCACATCCCAGTGATACTCTAGAGAAAGGCATCTAGGTAAATGGAGTCCATATAGTGACGTTTTAGAGAAAGGCATCCTGGGAAATAAAGTCCATATGTTGTAGAGAAAGCCATCCTGTGTAGCAGAAGGTTTCTCCAGTCCTGCCTGGCCCACGGTCAGGACCAATCTCTCATACCTGCCAGTCCTGCAGCAGCTCAGACCAAAGCGAGTAAACACACAGAGACTTATATTGCTTACAAACTGTGTGGCCATGGCAGGTTTCTTGTTATCTACTTCTTACACCTTAAATTAACCCATTTCTATTAATCTACACCTTGTAACATGGCTTGTGGCTTAACCAGTATCTTACATGCTGGTACTCAGGGTGGCAGATGGTACCTGTCTCCTGACGCAGCCTTCCTGTTCCCAGAATTCCTTTTTTTTTGTTGGTTTAGCATGCACTTCCTGCCTGGCTGCTGTCTAATCAGCATTTTATTTATACAGAGCCATATCCACAACACTCCCATTAGAATGGAAGTCCAGCATGTAAAGAGCCTCTAAAGAAAGGCTCCTTGGGAAATGAAATCCCACATGTAGTGATGCTCTAAAGAAAGGCACCCTGGGAAATGATGTCCAAATGTACTGATGCTTTAGAGTAAGGCATCCAGGGAAATGAAATCACACAAATAGTGGTACTATGGAGAAAGGCATCTTGGGAAATGAAGTCACAACGTACTGATTTAGTAGAAAAAGGCATCCTGTGAAATGTGATTTAAAACATACTGATGATATAAAAAGAAAACATTAATTTTCTTTCTGACTCAAAAGGCATGATGGGAAATGTAGTTTGGAATAGATGGACAGTACAGGGAAAAGCATCCTGGGAAATGGAGTCCAACACATAGTGATGCTATGAACAAAAGCAAAGTAGGAAATCATTGAAGAGCCATGATGGGAAATGTAGTTTCTAACAGATGACCAATACACAGGAAGGCAACCTGGGAAATGAAGTCCAAAATGTAGAGACACCTAACCCTAATCTAATCATAACCCTAATACCCTGACTCTGACCATCTGACCATGACCTCTGACCATGCCCCCCCACCGACCATAAAACCCACTGTCACACTTCTGAGAGCAAAACAATCCTGCAGAATGGCAGGACCACCTGGTGAGGGCACTGGACACCTGCTAAAGGAAAGAAGAACCTACTGAGGACACAGGACACCTGGAAAATAGAGTCCAAATGTAGTGATTGTATAGACAAAGTCATGCTTGGATGTAGAGTCCCAAATGCAGGGATACTGTAGAGAATGGCATCCTGGGAAATGAAGAACAAAATGACTGATGCTCTAGAGAAAGGCAACCTGGGAAATTAAGTCCAGAATGTACTGAGGCTCTAAAGAAAGGCATCCTGGGAAATGAAGTTTTTATGTAGTGGTGCTGTAGAGAAAGGAATCCTGAAAAATGAAGTCCATCTGTAATGATTTTGTAGAGAAGGGTATCCTGGGAAATGAAGTGCAAATATACTGACGCTATAAGGAAGGCATCCTGGGAATCGGACTCCAAATTTAATCATGCTGTAGAGAAAGGCATCTTGGGAAAAGAAGTCCATATGTAGTGATGGTGTAAGGAAAGGTATCCTAGAGAACGACCTGAGGTGCATGATGGGAAATGTAGTTTGGAATACACTACAAATACTAGGAAAAGCATCTGGAGAAATGAAGGTCAAAGCATATGATGGAAGAAAGACTGAACAGGAACTTTCTTTCTGACCAAAGAGGAATGATGGGAAATGTAGTTTCTAGAATCATTCTAATGTACTGGAAAGGAGACCAGGAAAATGGAGACCAATCCATGCTGACAATGTCATCAAAGACATCATAAAATTGGTACGAGAGGCATGATGGGAAATGTAGTTTGGAATACACTGCTGATGGACGGGAACCTGCAGAGGGACAATGGAATTGTTGAAGCACAGGACAGGTACAGAGGGTCAGAGACACCTGCTGAGAGCAAAGGACATACCTAAGCCAAACCAATAACCCTAACCACTAACTGTAACGTTAAACATAAACAAACATTAACCCTATGGATAACCACTAACTGTAACCTAACCAGTATATCTAAATCTAAACACTAAACCTAAATCTGACCCTAAAACTAAACACAATCTCCCCCTACCCTAACCTTAAAATCCTTAACCGTAACCAGAACCCTCTGACCATAACACTAACCCTAATGTGAAACCCTAACCTAACTCCTTAACCCTAGCCCCCGACCCTAACCTTACCCTGTCTCCCACCATGAGATTTCTGATGCACAACTCCTGCTGATGGCACTTTACACCTGATGGAGAAAACTCCTGAGAACACAGGACACCTGGGAAATGGAGTCTAAATGTACTGGTGCTCTAGAGAAAGGCATGTTGGGAAATGAAGTCCAAATGTACTGATGCTCTAGAGAAAGGTATCGTGGGAAATGAAGTCCAACATGTAGTGATTCTGTAGAGAAAGGCATGTTGGGAAATGAAGTCCACATTGTAATGAAGCACTAGAGAAGTCATGCTGGGAAATGAAGTTGGAAATGTAGTGATGCTCCATAGAAAGATATCCTGGGAAGTGAAGTCCACAATACAGTGACGCTTTAGAGGAAGGTATTTGGGATATGAAGTACAACATGTCATGATGCTACAGAGAAAGGCATCCTGGGAAATGAAGTCCAACATGTACTAGTGCTGTAGAGAAAGCAAGCTTGGGAAATGAGGTCCAGAATGTAGTGATGCTTTACAGAAAGGCATCCTGGGAAACCAAGTAAATAATTTACTGATGCCCTAGAGAAGGCATCCTGGGAAAGGGAGTCCAATTGTACTGAAGTTATAGAGAATGGCATCTTGGGAAATGATGCCCCACATGTAGTGATGTGGTTGAGAAAGGCATCCAGGGAAATAAAGTTGAAATGTAGTAATAGTATAGAGAAAGTCATCCTGGGAAATGAAATCACACATGTAGTGATGCTGTAGAGAAAGGCATCCTGGGAAATGAAATCACACATGTAGTGATGCTGTAGAGAAAGGCATTCTGGAAATTGATGTCCAGAATGTAGTGATTCGGTAAAGAAAGGCATCCTGGGAAATGAAATCCATATGTAGTGGTGCTATAGATAAATGCATCCTCAGAAATAGAGTCCATATGTAATGAAAAAAGCCATAGAAACAATAGAAGGACCACAAAATAAACTTTACTAATTGAATTTGCCACATATATCCCACACTTCAAAATCTTTCTCGTATGCTGCCAAATAGAAGCCACAATGGGATCTTCACATCAGTTTTAGTGATACTTGTTAATAATTTATTTACTTCAAATCTACAATGAAAAGACTTAAACAAAGTTTTTTTTTCCTTTGAAACGTAAAACAACTGTGATATCTGAAGTGTTAAGCAAAGTTCATTCCCTGGACCAAGATCAGGTATTGGATGACTTCCAGTAATTCTTGCAATAAGAAGCTCCAAGGGTCTAACCTACTTGGGAATCAGAATGCACATACATATACCCAGAGGAAGACACAAACACACACACACACACACACACACACACACACACACACACACACAAACAAACACATGCCCCATAATTAAAATAAAAACAAATCTTTAAACTAATTTTCAATCATGAATATTTTTCTATTATAACTCTGATAACATGGGTTTTGAGGCATCTAAATGATTACAGAGTTTTTTCTCGATCACGAATTGGTCCGTGTAACAGAAAGCAAGCATGTAGTCTTGAAGTCTGAGTAATCTATCATTTTCAGTCTGTGATATCATTTGAGAAAATTTTGAAAATGGTACACTGCAGGAAGAAATCAGTCATGAGGGTTGGCCAGAGCATTTACTTCGGCTCACCATTCCAATTTACACATATGCTTTATGCTGCAGGACAAGAAGGTGAATTCTTAGCTGCCTGTTTTAGCTGCCATATCTGACACTTGTTTCCATTCCACTTTTAAGAGGTTCATGTATTGCTGTGGAACCCAGGGCCAAATTAAACCCTATTCTAAGTTCACATCGATATGTTCTATTATCAAAGCAACAGTAAAGGCATATCTATGAAATTTTAGACCAGAATTAATTATCTCATGTATTTGAACAGAGGTATGAAATCTAAAATGTTACTTATCATTTAAATTTATAGGCCTTTTGTCCATATTTGTTGAAATATGTAAACAAAATAAAAAGAGATATTATAATGATTGATCAGTAATTGACACATTTTAGATTTTTTTCCAAAATAATTCAATGTTTGAAATTGAATTTAAGTATGTTGGGTGAGGATCATAACAATTTATATATAGTCAGATTTCCTTTGGTATGAGTTTCTTTCAGACCTTCAAAGTATAATGTCATATTGAAATTCTTTAAGAGACCAATTACACACTTAAATTTTACAGTTACAGGGTTACTTTGTGTTTTTACTAGGCATTACTACATTGTTTATACTCATAGGGTTTCTCTCCAATATGTTTTTTTATATAGGGCTGTGCAAGGGCTTTACCACACTGTTTAATTCATAGGGTTCTTGTCAATTATGTGTTCTTTCATGAAATTGAAGAGTGTTGTGATGTACAAAGGCTTTACCACACTGATTAGAATTGTATGGTTTCAATCCAGTATGTGTTCTTTTTTGTCTTTGAAGATGAGAGTGATGAGCAAAGGCCTATAAAACACTGATTACATTCATACGGTCTCTCTCCAGTATGTGTTCCCTTAAGTACTTGACGATGACCAGGCTGTGCAATTGCTTACCCACACTGCATATATTCATAGGGTTTCTCTCCAGTATGTGTTCTTTTATGTACTTGAAGATGACTGGAACGTGCAAAGGCTTTACCACACTGATTACATTCATAACGTTTCTCTCCAGTTTGTGTTCTTTCGTGTAATTGAAGAGCACAGTATTGAGCAAAGGCTTTACCACAATGATTACATTCATAGGGTTTCTCACCAGAATGTGTTCTTTTATGTACTTGAAGAGAACCAGGATGTGCAAAGACTTTACCACACTGATTACATTCATAGGGTTTCTCTCCAGCATGTGTTCTTTTATGTACTTGAAGATGACTGCGCTTTGTAAAGGCTTTACCACATTGAAAACATTCATACAATCTCTCTCCAATATGTGTCCTTTCATGCATTTGAAGAGTACTCTTTTGAGCAAAGGCTTTACCACACTGATTACGTTCATAGGGTTTCTCTCCAGTATGTGTTCTTTTATGTACTTGGAGATGATCTGACTGTGCAGTTTTTTCCACATTGTTTACATTCATAGGGTTTCTTTCCAGTATGTGTTCTTTTATGTACTTGAAGATGACTGGAATGTGCAAAGACTTTACCACACTGAGTACATTCATAGGGTTTCTCTCCAGTATGTGTTCTTTTATGTACTTGAAGATACCTGGGATGTGCAAAGACATTACCACACTGATTACATTCATAGGGTTTTTCTCCAGTATGTGTTCTTTTATGTACTTGAAGATACCTGGGATGTGCAAAGGTTTTACCACATTGTTTACATTCATAGGGTTTCTCTCCAGTATGTGTTCTTTTATGTACTTGAAGATTATTGGGATGTGCAAAGACTTTACCACACTGATTACATTCATAGGGTTTTTCTCCAGTATGTGTTCTTTTATGTACTTGAAGATGACCAGGCTGTGCAAAGGTTTTACCACATTGTTTATATTCGTAGGGTTTCTCTCCAGTATGTGTTCTTTTATGTACTTGGAGATGATCGGACTGTGCAAAGGTTTTTCCACATTGTTTACATTCATGGGGTTTCTTTCCAGTATGTGTTCTTTTATGTACTTGAAGATGACTGGAATGTGCAAATTCTTTACCACACTGAGTACATTCATAGGGTTTTTCTCCAGTATGTGTTCCCTTATGTACTTGAAGATGACCAGGCTGTGCAAAGGTTTTACCACATTGTCTACATTCATAGGGTTTCTCTCCAGTATGGGTTCTTTCATGTAATCAAAGAGCACAGTATTGAGCAAAGGCTTTACCACAATGATTACATTCTTAGGGTTTCTCACCAGCATGTGTTCTTTTATGTACTTTAAGATAAATGCGCTTTATAAAGGCTTTACCACATTGATAACATTCATAGGGTTTCTCTCCACTATGTGTCCTTTCATGCATTTGAAGAGTACTGTTTTGAGGAAAGGCTTTACCACACTGATTACATTCATAGGGTTTCTCTCCAGTATGTTTTCTTTCATGTATTTGAAGATGACTGGGCTTTGTAAAGGCTTTAACACATTGATTACCTATATAGGGTTTCTCTCCAGAATATGTTCTCCTATCTAATTGTAGAATTTTCCAATGAGTAAAGGCTTTGCCACTTTGATTACATCCAGAAGTTTTTTTAAATGTTTGTGTAGTTTCATGCCTCTGTTGTGCAAAGGTTTTACTACATTTATTATATTCATAGGATTTCTCTCCAGTATGTGTTTGTTCATGGCTTTGAGGATGATTATGACATTCAAAGGCTTTACCAAACTCAGTATATTCATGTTATTTCTCTGTAGTATCACTTCTTTTATGCCTGCAATAACTATTGAAACATTTAATAGCTTTATCACATTCATTACATTGCTGAGTCTTTATATCTCCATGAATTGATTTTATAATTTGGTCTAAATATGAGGAGAACTGAGATCTTAAGGTTTTAACATGTTATTTACACTCATGTTCATCCCCTGCATTAACAATGGCTTTCCATATTGCAACATGCCTTTGATGATAAGAGCTTTATTACCTGGCTCATATTTATGCCATCATTTTTCCTTGAGGTTTTTCACATATTTAAAGAGAATTTGGACATTTACCTCAGTTATTCCATTGATAAACTTTCTTATACTATGAGTCATGCTACATGTTCAAGATTAACCC
>NW_023413885.1:0-20340 GCF_903995425.1 Onychomys torridus | reverse complement strand
TGATTCAGTGGCTGAGGAGTTATACTCACAGTTTCTGCTTTATCTGGCAGCTGTGGGAAAAACCCCTGAGTCTATAACCTCTGACCGTGATTCTGGGATTATTCACATTAAGTCCATAACCTGAAGCAATGCCAATGGAGTGACCTTTATGCTGTCTGTGGCACAACATGGTATCTTGGGTGTCAGCTCCACATTAGTTAGTTGCGCCTTATGTGTCTGTATCTTTTTTCTATGACCCTCTGCTCTATATTCAGCTCTAACACGTGCTTTGAATCCTTTTTCAATAAAGCCTTTACTTCCTGAATTATGTTAACCCCTAAATTCCTGGGAGATGGAGGACCCATTGATATAACTAAAGGATTATATCTAAGTTCTTGGTGCTCATTCCTGTTTGAGGGAAATGGTTGTGACATGACTGCTTCCGTCCTATGGACTTTAGAATTCACCCCAATATTCATGTGAAGATGCAATGATGGAGGATCTGGAGCTGTGCTGGTATTATGCTCAGCACTCCGAGGAATGGGTGTAGGTAACTGAGTTTTCGGGAGCTCTTCTTCAGGGACTCCTTGTACATCCATCAAATGATTGAGTATGTCCCAGGATTTCTTCACAGGCAGAGTCACCACTTCTTGCTGCAAAGTAGAAACCTTCTGACACATATGTGTTTCCAGTTCTCCTATGATCAAAGGAGAGAGCTGGAGGGGAAGGAAGGGAGGAAGAACTGCCAAATTCAGAGAAAGATCTGATTTCTCAGGATCTGTCAGCTAAGAAGTAGGCAGGGATGTGCTATGGCTCCTGGGCATAGATGGTTCCTTTGGGGAGGAAACAGGTACACTATCGCTCTGGAATTGCCAAGCTGTTCCTTCAGGAAACGTTGGAAGATAAGACAGGATCGAGCTGTTGTTTGATGATGCAGAGGACATGCTGTAGTCAGTAGAAGGCTTTCTCTTTTTACAGGAACAGCTGGGTAGGATAGCCTCCTGAACTACAATGTCAGAGACAGAGGAAGAAGTCACATCTCGGGATTCTGAAACATTCAGCTCCATCAGTGTTGATCTGAGAAACAAAGAGAAATGTTTTCATTTTCTTTGTAATCAGTAGGGAGAAATTAGAGAGAAGGAAGAGAGTGGTTATTTCAAATCCAAAATATTTTTGGTGAAAGGGAGAGATGAGGGAAAAGAGGGGTTGCATTTACAAACATCAATTATTTATGTAAAGTATTCCTCCACCAAGAGCAAAGTAGACGAGTCTGTCAGTTAAGTATATGCTGTACAAATGAGAAGCTGAGTTCCATCCTGAGAACCCACAGGAAAATAAACAAACATAATGCCCCAGTACTGGGCAAGTAGACACAAGTAGATGCCATGGGCCTCACTGGACAGCCAGGAATACCTAATGAGTCTCACAAAACAAGGTGGACGGCTCCCCAGAAATGACACCCTGCTGTGGGATGTTCTGTATGTGAAATGTGTTGCTCTGATTGGTTAAAATAAATAAAGTGCTGATTGGGCAGTAACCAGGCAGGAAGCATAGGGATAGGCAGGACAAGGAAGAGGAGAAGGCGGGGAAGTGAAGGCTGAGGGGAGACTCTGCCAGACACCGCCATGAGAGAAAAGACATAAGGTACTGGTAAGCCATGAGCCACGTGGCAAAGTATAGATTAATAGAAATTGGCTAAATATAAGGGTAAGAGCTAGACAATGGTAGGCTCTGAGCTAATGGCCAAGCAGTTTTAAATAATATTGAATATCTGTGTGTTTATTTTATAAGTGGGTGTTGGACTAATAGGGCTTGGCGGGGGATGGAGAGAAGCTCTCCAACTTATAACACCCACTTTAACCACACACACCACACACACACACACACACACACACACACACACACCTGTGCTTGGCATGACCTGAGTTTGATCCCTAAGACTCACATGTTGGAAGGAGAGCACTGATTCCTGTTTCTTGTCCTCTGACCGCCACATACATGATGTGGTGCCCATGTGCACACATGCACAAATATACCAAATCAATAATGTTTTACACACACACACACACACACACACACACACACACACACACACACAGTGGGGCCTAGAGAGAGAGCTCAGCAGTTAAGAGCAGTGACTGAGTGACTTCTCTTCCAGAGGACCCAAGTTTGAGTCCCAACACCCACATGGTAGGCCACAAACATCTGTAACTCCACTACCACGGGATCATATGACCTCTTTTGCTCTCTGTGAGCACCAGGCATGTATGTGGTGCACATACTTACCTGTGGAAAAATATCCATACACATAAAACATAAAATGAATAAAGCTCAAAAAATAGTTCTCCACTGCTCCTCAAACTAACTTTTCCTTTCCTTCTTTCCTCTCTCTCTCTCTCCTCCCTCTCTCTCTCTCCTCCTCTCTCTCTCTCTCTCTCTCTCTCTCTCTCTCTCTCTCTCTCTCTCTCTCTCTCTCCTGCCTAGTAACTGTTTCCTGACCTTGCATTATCCAGATGTTGGAAGATCTGTCGAAGACTCCTGTCTATTGACCAGAATACGTATTCCTGGGTCCAATCGGTAGGAAGTCCTGAAATACTGGACACAGCAGAGTATGTCAGTGGAACTGAAGTGACTTTACAGTAGGAATAGAAAGTTAATTTAGGAAGGAGGCAATTGCTCTCAGAGTAAAGTGAAGTCAGAGTGCCAGGTATTTTACGTACAGCGTTTACAATGAAGATGGTATCACAGAAGGATTTCTATTCCTGTAGTGAACCCCAATGAACATAAACAAGTTGCAGGGGACAGGGTTTGTTTCAGCTTACAACACTCAGGACCTATTCCATTGCTGAGGGAAGTCAGGGTAGGAACTCAGGGCAAGATGGATCCAAGAGGCAGGAGCTGATGCAGAGGCCGTGGAGCTGCTTACTGGCTTGCTTTCATGGTTTGCTCACCCTGCCTTCTTGTACCACCTGAGACCACTGGCTCATGCATGGTACCACCCACAGTGAGCTGGACCTTCCCTCATCAATCATCAATTAAGAAAATGCATCCAGGCGTGGTGGCACATGCCTTTAATCCCAGCACTCGGGAGGCAGAGCCAAGAGGATCTCTGAGTTCAAGGCCAGCCTGGTCTCCAGAGAGAGTTCCAGGACAGCCAGGGCTACATAGAGAAACTCTGTCTTGAAAAAAAAAGAAAGAAAGAAAAGAAAAATAAGAAAGACAATATACCACAGGCTTGCCCAAAGGCAATCTGGGTAGGGGGGTGGGAAGCAATTAAGGTTCCCTCTTCCAAAATGATGGCAGCTTGTATCAAGTTGACAGGAAACTAGTCAGCAAAGGTATTTGTCACAGGACAGTCTGTAGACAGATTCTGCTCACCGTGTCAGATCAGATGCACTGACATTCATCTCTGTTTCTTCCAAGTGTGACACTGTAACAGAAGCAAAGAAACTGTTAGCATAGTGCCTGCTGATGTCATCTAATAGAACCCCCTTCAGTTAACAGTTAGGGAGCAAAGATGAAGTCACACCCCTTGTGAAGCTGATGAGTGGTACAGCCCAGCTATCCATTTGCTTTGCTTTGCTTGCTTTGCTTTGCTTTGCTTTTTTTTTTTTTTTTTTTTTTTTTTTTAGCAGAGCTGAGGATGGAACTGGAACCCATGGCTTTGTGCTTCCAACCCTTTGCTTTGCTTTTTCAGCTTACATCCTGTCTTCGTCATGTACTAGAAGTCACCCATGAGAAGCCCTGGAATGGGAACGCAGCACTGGGCGAACACAGAGATCCTGATACATCTTTCCCTTCAAAGATGTCTATCCCACATCCACATCTGTGGTAGAGGAGTAAAGGTAATGGACCTCCTGCACCAAACTCTTGGTAGTTGATCTTTGTCCATTCTCCTCTCCCATACTTTGGGCTTTACATGAAGATGTAGGACAGAGAAGCCCAAGGAAAGGAGACAATGGAGGATGGAGCTGTCTGACTGACTTTGGAAGGAAAGATGTCAGAGAGATGGGCATACTCTCCAGGCACACCCTCTTTTTCAGCTTTCTTCCACTTCAAGTGGAAAGAGTCCTAAAGCAGGTCCACAGTTCATCAGTCATCAGCCTTGAGCTGATAAGGAGAGAGTCATTCTGACCTGTGAGTTTCTGCATCTGTTTTAGAGATCTGTTTTGTTCTTGGAAGCCTAGAGAAACACAGAAAGAGAAACCAAGTCAGGTTTTCGTTCTAGTTTGGGGATTTTATTGACAGCACATCTCATCTTATCTAGGGATATCGATATGTTTATACCAGATATTCAACACAGTGTGGTCCGCAACCATACCATTAGTTAACCATCTCATTTATTTATTTGTGAATAATGGATTAAATATCCTAAGGACCAGCAAGATGGCTCTGTGGGCACAGGTGTTTGACACCAATTCCGATGACATGAGTCCCATCTCTGGAGCCCACATAGCAAAAGGAGAAAAGCAATCTGCCCAAGTTGTGCTCACCTCCTCGTGCATGCCATTTGTCCATGCATGCACCCACATGAAAATTAGTAAGTGTTTAAAAAAACCTAAGCCCTAATTTTGTTTGTAGTCCTGAACTCTCAGAGGTAAATATGAGTCCTGTGTTTGTAGAGACTTGCATTAGTAAGGAAAACAGCCAACTAAACAGGAAAGATGCCATGTGTGAGACAGCAAAATGGCTCAGTGACTGAAGGCACTGGTGGCCAAGCGTTGGCAACCTATGTTCAATCCCTGTGCCTACTATGGTAGATTGAAAAAAAACTGACTTGTTTAAAATACTCTGGACTTGAATTATATAACCTGTTTTGATGTTCAAGCTATCTGTGTATTATTTCTCCTGCAGGTGTACTTAAAATGTTTTTACTTCAAAAAATGGACAAATACTATAGAATTGTATTACATGAAATATATAAAACATACAAATTCATAGAGACAGAGAGATTAGATGTTATCTCAAGATGGAGAAGAAAGGAATATAGAACAATGATTATTTCCTAAGTACAGAATCTCTGTTTTGTGTGATGGAAAAGCCCCACAAAGGGACAGGAGTATCAGGACATAATATCATGAATGTAATGAATGAATACAATTTTTTTTTTTGGTTTTTTGAGACAGGGTTTCTCTGTGTAGCTTTGTGCCTTTCCTGGAAATCACTTAGTAGCCAGGTTGGCCTCAAACTAACAGAGATCCACCTAACTCTGCCTCCTGAGTGCAGGGATTAAAGGCATGCACCACCACCACCCAGCATGAATGAATACAATTAATGTAATTAATGAATATCACAAATACAGTTATTGAATGAATACCAAGAATGTAATCAATGAATACCACAAATGTAATTAATATGAGTGTAATTAATGAATACCATGGATGTTAATTAATTAATTATTTAACAAATAAATGAAAAGTAAGGTCTGCTAATTGCCTAAAGTAACCACAAACAGAAGTGTAAGGGAGCAATTTACTGGACCAAAAATTAAGACATACCACAAAACAAGTTCATAAGAACAGGAGCAGGCAGGTGGGATTTAAAAACAAAAAAGTTCTGAAGTTATCAGGAGGCAGAGGCAGTAGGATTTCTGTGTGTTGGAGGCCAGCCTCGTCTAAATAGTGAGTTCCAAGACAGCCAGGGCTCTATAGAGAAGAAACCTGTCTCAAAACAACAAACAAAATCCTCAAACCCAGCTCTGAAATAGATTCACTTACATTAGGCAGCTTAATTGAAGAGAGCTCCACATAGTGACAAGAAATGATTCTGTATTTGTGCTAAGTGTTGTCAACATGCCAAAATCTAGAATCATATGGCACTGAGCCTCTGAGCATGCCCATGGAGAACCTTCTTGATAACCATACCTGGGGGGCGCCATTCTCTGACTGGGGTCCTAGACTGTCAGTGGGGAAAGAGAAGTGAGCTACAGTTTGGACTCATCACTCATCTCCACTCCTTTACTGCAGATGCAATGGGACTCACTAGCCTAAGCCCCTGCACCTGTGACTTCCTCTACCACAATGGACCAATGGACCATAACCTTGGGTGATGGTGAGCTGAAGTGAACCCTTCACCCTGTTAAGGCCCTGATGTTAGGGCATCCTGTCACAGCCACAGAGTAGAAACTACGACTGTGGCAAACAATGAGAAAAATAAAAGTGGGTCATTTCTCAATATGGAAATCAGAGACAGACCCTAAGTGGGTTGAGAATTCAAATGTTGAGGGCCCTAGAGAGACGGTTCAACTGATAAGAGCACTGGCTCCTCTTACAGAGGACCCAGTTCAGTTCCCAGCACCCACATGGTGGCTTATAACTAACTCCAGTTTCAGGGGATCTGATCTCTTATGACCCCTTGGAAGTACCATGCAACATGTAGTATACATGTACACTTATTTGTGGGCAAAATCCTCATATACATAAAATTTTTAAAAATCTCAATTTTTATGAAAGAATTCAAGTAAGAAAAACGTGAATTATGTTGTTGTTGTTGTTGTTTTCATATTTCAAGACAGGAGGGTCTCTCTGTGTAGATCTGACTACCCTGGAACTAACTCTGTAGACCATGATGGCCTCAGACTGTGAGATCTGCCTACCTCTGCTTCCTGAGTGCTAGGATTAAAGGCGTGCACCACCTCTTTACCACCCCATCCTCCCACTCCTGGATAGGAATGTGAATTTTAAAGAATTCAATTGTGAAAGTCTGGAACATAGAAAATAAATACATTAAAAAATTGGTTGGGGATTTAGTTCAGTGGTAGAGCACTTGCCTAGCAAGCGCAAGGCCCTGGGTTCGATCCTCAGCTCAAAAAAAATCCCTACCACCTTGGACAATGAACTAATTAAAGAAAACTTTTTAAAAACTATAATTGCTAAAATAGATCTTAAATTTCTCAACATACGCATGAAAAAAAGTCTGAAGTGAAAATGTAGTAACTAGCTTGATTTAATTATTATTCAATGCATGAAGCAAAACATTAAGCTTCATAAATAGGTATTTGTTAATAACATTATTCATTTATATGTGTATGAATATTTACTTGTATGAAAGTGAACCGTATGCCTGGTGCCCCTCTGAGTCCAGAAGATGGTGTCAGATCCCCTGTAACAAGAGTTGCAGATGGTTGTGACATACCATGTGGATTCTGGGAAATGAACCTGGGTCCTCTGCAAGAGCAGCAAGTGCTCTTAACCACTAAGCAATCTCACCAATTAATATCATTTTAATCCAGCAGAAAACACCCTCACATGCTCATTTACAAGTTCTAAGTGACAGATTTACCACTTATTCCTAGGACCTGGGGACTGCCAGCAAACTTGTCTTCACACTGAAAAGTATAAGGCCTAAAATGGAGTCCCCAGAAACCTTTAGCCACAGGCTGCTGGTGTGGTCTACAGTCTACATCAGTTACTTCTATTGCTGTCCCAAAAGCAGGCTGATGAAGGAACAGTTTAGTTTGGCCCACAGTCTGCGAGTGCAGAGCATCATGGTGGAGAAGGCAGTCATTAGCTGCTCATATTCCAGTCACAGTCAGAAAGAGATGACTGTTGGTATTCATTCAGCTCACTTCCTCGATTTTATTCCAGACCACAGCCCATCCATAAACTCCCTCACAGGCATTCCTGCAAGTGTGTCTCATAGAAAACTGGAGATAGCATCGTGTTCACATGAACGGAGTGGTCCTCCAAACACCCTCAAACCATGAATTTTAAAGTGTTTCTGGATTGATGGTGCCATCATTAAAGGCAGATGAAACGCTTTGAGTGAATTCCTAGGCTACCAAACCGACTGTAAAGCCAGGCTATGGTGGCTCATGCCTGTAAACTCTCCACACTGGAGGGTGACATAAAAGAATTACCATGAGTTTGAGGCCATCTTAGGATGTCTAATAAGTTCCCCGCTAGCCTGAGCTACAGAATGAAATCCCATCTCAAAACAAAACATCTGAACTTCAGGGGTGAATGCCTTTAATCCCAGTGATGTTTATGAAATATATATATATATATATATATATATATATATATATATATATATATATATATTTATATATGAAAAAAATCTCTCCTATTCAATTGAAATTTCCATGTGAAGGATCTGAAGAAGGTACCTATGTGCATGCAGCAGGGTTAGAATTGATCCAAGAAACACAGGAGCTACCGTAAGAGGAGCCCAGAAGGCAAGGGCAACAAGAGTGCAGGAAGACATTACTTGAGGATTATCAACACTGAAGAATATAGAAACCCCGTACTCTCAGCTTCATTTTCCAAGAGTCTAAAAACTGATTTGTTTGTATGTATGTTTGTGTGTGCATATGCATGTCCATGTGGGTACATAAGTGTGCAGGGGTGTGCCTGCTTATGTGGCATGTACACACGGAGGCAGGCCAGATGTCAGCCTCAGGCTTCATTCCTCAGGTGCCATCCAACTTGAATTTTGAGACAAGGTCTCTCATTGGCCTGGAGCTTGTCAAGAAGTCTGAACTGTCCCGGCAGGGAGCACCAAGGATACCCCTATCTCTACCTCCCACCCCCAGTGCTGGTGTTACAAGAGTGTGCCACTAAGCACAGATCTCTTACATAATTCTAGGGATGGAAGTCAGGTGCTCTGGCTTGCAAAGCAAGTTCTTTACTGACTGACCGATCTCCTCATCCCTAAAAACTGCCTCAAAGCAGTCTGTTCTTTGACTTAATAACCAGAAACTTGTGAGAACTGAGAAGCATTAATATGTAAGTGTTAGGACAGCAGAAGCCCAAAAAGAGCTGAATTAAGGCGATTCAAAAATGCTGAAAACAGAGGAAGAATAAGACGAAGAAGAAGAAGAAGAAGAAGAAGAAGAAGAAGAAGAAGAAGAAGAAGAACAAGAAGAACAAGAACAAGAAGAAGAACAAGAAGAAGAACAAGAAGAAGAACAAGAAGAAGAACAAGAAGAAGAACAAGAAGATTCTTAATACCTGGCCCCCAAATACAAGAGTTAGCATATCCACATGAGCAGTAAGGGGAAGAACTGCCGTGTTGTTAGAAATATTGGGCATGAGAAAACAACAGGATAAATTCTTGAATGTGCTATAGGAAAACAAATGCCTATCTAGACTTATACTTAGTGGAACTACTCAAAAATGTGAGATAGAGTGCAGAAATTTGTTAATAGACATAAACTTAGTATACCTTCTGGGCTGACCAGAACTTACAGAATGATGATGAATCTGAGTATTTGGAATTTATAAAAAGAATGTATGGAAGTTTAATGTGACAGAGACACGTGCCCATCAGCGTTTCCTGCAGCACTATCCATAATAACTGAGTTATGGAACCAACCTATGTGTGCAAGAGTGGAGGAATGGATGTTAAATGTGTGAGTATACCCAATGGATATTTTTTCTTTCACAAAGAACAAGGTTACATAGTTTTTTTAGGAAACGGGATGCAACTGGGACTCCTATAAAGCAGCTGAGCCAACCTCAGAAAGACCAACATCAAATGATTTTTCTCCTTTGAGGCTCCTAATTTCATAGAGTACATAACCTCACAGATGTAAACAAGCCATGAAAGTAGAAATGACTAGAAGAGTTAATGACACTGTGGGGAGACAGTGAAGGAGAGTGGGGAGGGAGAGGACTGTGTGCAATGTAACAGTACCAGATACAGTAGATACACACAGTGAAATGATGATTAAATTATGCAGGACTATGTAAACATAGCACAATGATCAATACACTATACCATACTAATAACACAAAGTGAAGAATTGTCATGGTCATAGCAATGGCACAGAAAAAAAACCAAACATGTACTCATGTGGGTTTTTTTTGTATTGTTTTGTTTTGTTTTTTAAGACACTCAACAAAGTAGAAATACCTGGGAACTTCCCCCGACATACATTGGGTCCATTGTTATCCTCCAACTTGAGATGTTGAAATCCTAACCCCCAAAGTAGTGTTATTAGTAGATGGGTGTTTCGGAGGTGGCTACGTCATGAGATGGGAAACTACAAAACGTTATTGTAGAGAGTAAATATAAAGAAGACATCCTTTGTTCATGATCGGAAGGATTGATAGTAAAATGACATTACCAACACAATCTATAGATTCTTTAGGGATGCTATGTAATCCCTACCCAAGCCCCAATGACCTTTTTTGCATAAATGAAAACTATGTCCTAAAAATCCCTATGAAATTACAGAGTTCCCTCAGGAGCCAAAACAACTTGAAAAAGAACAGTCAGGTCTGGAGAGATAGCTCAGCGGTTAAGAGGTCCTCAGATGAGTTCTCAGCAACCACATGGTGGCTCATAACCATCTATAATGAAATGTGGTTCCCTCTTATGGCAGGCAGGGATACATGCAGACAGAATATTGTGTGCATGATTGATACATATACACATACATACATATAAACATTGATATATATATATATATATATATATATATATATATCTGGTTCCCTATTCTGGCAGGCAGGGATACATGAAAACAGAACATTTTATGCATGATAGATAGATAGATAGATAGATAGACAGATAAAAATAAATAAGAACAGTCAGAAGACCCACACTTTATGATCTTAACACTTTGTACAGAGCTGGGTGGTGGAGGTACACACCTTAATCCCAGCACTCGGAAGGCAGAGACAGGTGGATCTCTGTAAGTTTGAGATCAGCCTGGTCTACAGAGTGAGTTCCAGGACAGTCAGGGCTACACAGAGAAACCCTGTTTTGAAAAACCAGAAAAAGAAAAACGGTGTATAAAAACTACAGTACTCGTGCCAGGCGGTGGTGGTGCTCGCCTTTAATCCCAGCACTCGGGAGGCAGAGGCAGGTGGATCTCTGTGAGTTCAAGGCCAACCGGGTCTATAGAGTGAGTTCTAGCACAGCCATGAATATTTTTTTTATCATTAGAGTTCTTTAGTATGATCAAATTCTACTGTGGTATACAAAGGCTTAAATTAATTACTTGGTGCAGGATTTACTTTTGGATAATTTCTTTCAGGGTTTCAAAGACTAAGGTGATGGACAAAGACTTTACAACACTGATTATATTCATAGAGTTGCTCTCCAATATGAATTCTTCTATGACTTTGAGGATAACTGTGACATGCAAAAGTTTGATCACATTGCTTATACTCATAGGGTTTCTCTCCAGTATTTCTGTTTTTGTTAATATAACATAATTTCCTCATTGAATCCTTGGGAATTTCTCATCATGCACACCAATTCCACTCAACTTCCAGTCCAGCCATATCCTCACTTCATCCATGCAGCACCCCTAACCAAAAGAAAATTATTTTAAAAAACCAAACCAAACCAACCAAACAAACAAAACAAACCACAATTTGTCTATCCTCCCCACCTTACCAACACCTCTTCATTTGGCCTGGTGGCATTGATATCCTTGGTGTTCACACACTATACCCTTTTGTACAATCAGCTTTACTTGCAAGTGACCATTGCAATGAGTTTTATTCAAGGTCTCTTGTTTCTGGTATAACTTTATCCCTGGATCCTCACAGAAACTCCTCTTGGATATCCAGCACATGCCCCAAGTTATGGAGATTCTCAGGGTATTGTTCCACATAACCAATCCCTTCAGGAGCTCCAGTAGGTCCCAAATGATTCCATGTTAGAGTATTAGAGTGGGCCAACCCCAGGCCTGGCTGTAGGTCTGCATGGTTGTTGAGCTGGTCAGTCTAGTCAACTGGGGTTTCTTCCCTTAGGCAAAGATCGGTTAGAGCCAACTCTCTTATGCCCAAGTCATCAGGGTAAATCCTCCCTTGCCCATGGTGTGGGGTGTGGCCATCTCCCCAGAGTGCAGAGGTGGGGGCCAGCTCTCTTCCAATGCCCAATGAGGGGCAGGAGCAGATATCTTGAGGCTAGCCAAGGGCAGGGATGGCTCAGTATGGCCTTCTGATTTCATGACAAATGGTTCCTATGGCAACACATGACACAGGAATCCACACAGAGCCCTGCTACAGGAGAACCAGAGACCCAGACATTGCCCTCAGTAGGAGCTTGGACCCAAATGACATCCTGGCTCTGGATGGAAGAATACACCACTTGGATCATGATGGCGACAGCCATGAATATTAACACAGAGAAACCCTCTCCCAACAAAACAAAACACAAAAATTATTTTAAAAAGTAGACCTTTAAGATCAAAGGAATCTAATATTAAAAGACAGCTGATTCTCTACATAGGCACTATGACCATTCAATGCAAAAAGAATAATCTTCAACCAATGGTGCTGAGGCAACTGGATAACCACATGTAAAGAAATGAAGCTGGGCCTTTTACTTCCTATCATATTTAAAAATGAACTTGAGTTGGAGTAAAAGCCTAAATGGAAGAACTATTTAAGTTATGAAACTCTTTCCAGATAATGAAGAGGCGAAAAATTAGGCTTGGGGAGATGGTTCAGTGGTTAGCAACAGCACACACTGCTCTTGCAGAGGACCCAAGTTTTATTCCTAGCATCCATATCAGACGGCAGAGAATCCCCTGTAACTCCTGCTCCAGGGGGATCCAGCACCTCTGGCTTCTGCTGGCACCTGTGCTCATGCTCACACTCACAATTACACAAACACTCAATTTTACACACACCCACACCTTTTTAAAAATAATAATAAATCTAAGCAAGAGAAAGGAGTGTTATGGTTAATTTATGCCAACTTGGCTAGGCTGTGGAACCCAGTTCTTTGGCCATATATTAGGCTAGAACATTTCTTTGACAGTAATTTTACATGTGATTAATATTTAAAATCAGTACACTTTAAAGCAGATTGCCTTCCATACTGTGAGAGGGCATCACCCAATCAGCTGAAGGATTCAAGAGCAGAGACCACATCTCCCTGAAGAGGAAAGAATCCTTCCACAAGACTTAAGCACACAAAAGTGTACCCATTTTTCTAAGCCTGTCCTGTCCTGCAGAGTTTGGGCTTGGGACAATGACGTTAACTCTTACCCAACTGTGTCTATGAATTTCAGAGGAGCTATCAGAGCCTGTTTCTTAACTTTAGTATCTCCTCCTTTGGTGTCTCTCTCTTTCTCTCTCTCTCTCTCTCTCTCTCTCTCTCTCTCTCTCTCTCTCTCTCTCTGTGTGTGTGTGTGTGTGTGTGTATGTTGTGTGCATGTGTTGTGTGTTGTATATATATGTGTGTGTTGTGTGTGTGATAAATAACAACCTGGTCTTTGTTCCAGACTCTTAGTACAGAACTCCAAAAACCCTTGCAATTCCATGAGTGTTGAGAGCGTCTGTTACATTAATGAGATGGAAATTCGGATTTGCTTCTATTTTTAATTGAGGAAGCTGGAACAATCATCATTCTAAAATCTAAGACCTGACCAGTCAATATATTTATGTATAGATGCATAAATCCCAAACAAAATATCAGCAAACTGAATCTAATGAATCTAATTAAAGTACGGAGACCAACATTACAAATGTGTTATATATATCCTAGGAATTCACAGCTGGTTTATTATCTTAAATTCTCATGCAACTCAGTACATTAATTGAATGAACTAGAAAAAATATATGACCATCTAAATAGAGGCAGGAAATATACTTAATATTTATCACCCAGTATAAAGAGATTTAATTTAAAATTTTAGATGTTTCTATTTTTTAATAAACACCAATTCTTGCTAAAACTTCCTTAATTTGGAAGAGAATATTTGAAAAACCACAGAAAACATTATATGTAACTGGGGGTTAGGTATTTAGCTCAGTGGTAGAGTGCTTGCCTAGCAAGCACAAGGCCCTGGGTTTGATCCTCAGCTCAAAAACAAACAAACAAACAAACATTATACATAACTGGTGAATTACTGAAAAATTTCCTTGACTTAATAAAGAGACAGCTACCCACAACACATTGCTACTGAATATTGTACTGGAAGTCATAATCATAAATGAAGTCAAGCAGAACCAAAACATAAGATTGCAAAAGAGAGGTAATAAAACTATTGTTATTTACACATGACATGATTTAGAGAATATTCTACAGGAGAATAAAGTCAAAATGATACACTTAGCAAAGTTCTCTAAGCAGCTCAATATGAAAAGATCTGTTGTATTCTCAGGTTTCTGCATCATTTATATAAAATGGTACTTACAAGGGGTGGTGGTAGTGCACATCTTTAATCCCAGCACTTGGGAGGCAGAGGCAAGTGGATCTCTGTGAGTTCAAGGTCAGCCTTGTATACAAAGTGGGTTCCAGAGCAGCCAGGGCTACACAGCAAAACACTGTCTCAAAAATCCAAAAAAATAAAAGAGAAAGAAAACAGTATTTACAATGTTTTTACAATATTATACCAAGCTTGAAGATGTAGTTCAGTGGTGGCCTGCTTGCCAAGAGCACAGACCCTGGATTTGATCCTTAGCACTAAAACTAAGTAAATATGTAGATATATATGATAGGTAGATAGATAGATAGATAGATAGATAGATAGATAGATAGACAGATGATAGAGAGACAATAGAAAGATAGAGATGATGATGTTAGATAGACAGACAGACAGATAGAGATGATGGTGATAGATAAGTAAAAAATAAAATGCCATGCCACGCCAAATCACACATTATATGCCCTCTGATGATTATCATAACTTATGAACTATGTCACCTCTCCCCACCAGAAAACAAATTCTGATAAATCTTAGAACCAACTTCCTCATGGATCTAATTCATGTTGAGCTGCTGAAATAGAATACTTGTGATCAGCTCATTTATGAGGGAGAGGGATTTAGTTGGCTTCATGGTTCTGGATGTCTAAGAGCCTAGTGTTAGCATGTCCTTAGCTATGCATGAGGATGTCTAAGAGCCTAGTGCTAGCATGTCCTTAGCTGTGCATGAGGATGTCTAAGCCTAGTGCTAGCATGTCCCTAGCTGTGCATGAGGTCTTTGCATAGCCTCAGCTCACAGCAGACAGGGGCAGAGGAGCAAGTGGATGTGTGAGGAAGACAAAAGGGGTCCCTACTCCTGTGGCAGCTAACCCAGTCCTCAGAGAGTGAGGAGCCATGCCTGTGAGACCTTACTCAATCTAGAAAGAACAGCATTAAACCCACTTGAAGGTCACACTTTCCAACCCTGCTCCCCTGGCAAATGCATTTCTGGATAAATCTCAGCTCACTCACATGAAGTACAAGAGGCAGCAGTGTGTCAACTGACAACATGGAGGGGCGTTATAATTTTTCCTAATCTAAGAATATTATATACATGTGTACAATAAAATATAATCATACCCACCCCTCCCCACTCCAACTTCCCCATATATACCCCATAATATATCCACCTCCCAACTTCATGCTCTTCTTTTTTATAACCCACTAAGTCCAATTAGTGTTGCCTATATGTGCATGGCCACCCAGCATGGGTATTTGATCAACAAAATGTGTTGGGATTAAAGCTGTGCAC
Organism: Onychomys torridus; assembly: GCF_903995425.1. NCBI lineage: Eukaryota > Metazoa > Chordata > Mammalia > Rodentia > Cricetidae > Onychomys > Onychomys torridus. Next base: position 4,957 of record NW_023413885.1, on the reverse strand, counting down.
CACCATGCCCATCCTAAGGCTTCTTGAAGCTAATTAAGAGAAAAACAAGCAGGGCAGAGGTGGCTCATGCCCTTAATCCCAGCACTTAGGAGGCAGAGGCAGTCAGATCTCTGTGAGTTCAAGGCCAGCTTGGTATACAGAGTGAGTCAGGAGACCCAGGGATACACAGAGGAATCTTGTCTCAGAAAATCAAAACAAGGAAGAAAAAAAAAAAGAGGAAGCCATCTATCCATGTTGTCCCAAGCCCCCTCTCCCTTCCATTCAGTTCTTCCTAAGACCCAGAGGACAGGCATTTAGACAAGCCTAGAGGATTCCAGCATGGAGAGAAAGGAGTTTCAAGAGAGTGGCTGTCATGTACCTCTGTCTTGGCTGCCACCTGTGTCTGGCTCTGATACCTAGAAAACAACACCTATACTCCACAAACCAAGAAACCAAGTAGCATAAGCGGGAAAGCTTATTAGCGACATTTCTCAAGCCTTTGCCCCTCTCAACTACAGTTTCTGTCTCCAGACTGAGATTTCATGACATCACAATAGACAGTGCCAGGTAAAGCCAGTGCACACTCAGGTCCCAGCTGATGCCCTTCCCTGTGGCTGACCTTGGCACTGAGCTCTAACAGCCAAAGGTCAGAGAAGAATCAATCTATGAATCTTCTAGGGTCCAGCTAGACAAACTTGTCACTAAGGAAGGAGTAGAGATGTAAAATTTCAAAGGTCTTCCAAAATGACCTGTTCTGACTCACATTTTCTTTGGAGCCGGTCACGGTCATAAATTTGGATTGGGTCTATGGCTATAAATTTCAAACTGCAGGTTTAGAACCCAGAGTCAAGTGGAATCTAAGAGAGTTGGGATAGTTTAGCTGGGAACTCTCAAGGACTTTGAGGTGCCTGGTTTTCTAAGTTCATACGTCTCCATATTTCCTAGTTGCTGTTGACCTGACACACATCACACTAAGTAGTGGCCTTAGAGGATCTACAGTCTCACTGCCAAGTTTAGAGTAGTCATGTATCACCCCCCCCCCTGTTGTCCTTAAACTCACTCTGTAGATCAGTCTGGCTTTGAACTCACAGAGATATACTGCCTCTGCCTCCCAAGAGCTGGGATGCATGTGCCATCACTGCCCAGCTATCCTTGGATCTTGGTCAAAATACTTAATGTTTCTTCTTGGTAGAAATGCCTGAGAGCACAGGGAAGTGTTGTACAATGTCAGATGAAGGACAGACTGTCTTCATTTCACCTAGAGCTGCATTGGCTGCTGTTGTTTTCCCACAGTGAAAGCAGGGACCTTTGCAGCTTCGTGAAAAACAAGCAAAACATTCATCCTCTTGAGGAGGGGGTGGGGAACACACAGCAAACTCTGTGCTCAGCAGCTGCCACACTATCAGGAGGATGTATTTCTTTCCCTTTTCCCACCTCACCAAACTGTTTTGGGTTCTAGAGACTGGCCTGCAAAAATTTCCAGGTCCTTGACCCCCTGCCAGGTTTATGTGATGGCCTCTAGCTTCTTAAAGAAATGGTTTATCTTAGGCGTATAAATGTTTGCGCAGGTGTGTATGTACCACTTGCATGCCTAGAAGTCCAGAGGAGGACAACCGATCATCTGGTGTGACAAGTGGTGCTGAGGCACCTGATGTGGGTGCGGCAAACAGAACTTTGTCCTCGGTTGAGCCATCTCTCCAGGCGCCCCGCCACTGCCCCCTTTGGGATAGTGGAACACTATAGAGGAGGCTAGTTTGGAACTCACAGTGCAGCTCAGGCTGGCCTCCAAATTGCAGCGATCCTTCTGCCTCCGACTCCTCAGTGCTGCGATGACACTTCCAGCTTGGTTTCCTTGCACTTTCAGTCACCCGAAGGATAGATAGTCTAGGCTGAGGCAGCTCGAGCCTGGGGTCACGGGCTCCACTTACGGGGTCCATAACCTCTCGGGCCTAAGCCTTTCTGCTTGGAGAAAGGGTTCTGCGTGTTCACCTCCAAGGACTTGGTTTTGCCTCAGACGGTGGAGCGTTTGCACGCAGAACCTGCTTCCAACCTCTGTCTCCCCTAGAGACACCCCAAGTCACCAGGACCGAGGCCGACCAATCTCCATCCATGCCCACAGCCCTGACAATGCCAGCCGATCACATCCTCTGCGCACGCTCACACTCGAGTCTCCGATTGGTCGCCTAGGAGCATGGGATGTTTTCCCAGTATGCTCTGCGCTGCTGTCATGGCTACCCAGTTGTAGCCGAATCCTCACATGGGGCGCTGGTCCTGTGGGTGTCTGGCCGGTTCCCGTGGCCACTAGAGGCCAGCGACTTTGGTCCCTCCTCCTTTCGCCTCCTCCTCCTCCCCGTGGGAGGTCCAGTGATGCCGGGGGTGACGTGGATAGCTCTACGGATTTGGAGGAAATTGAAAGGTAGAATTTTATTTGAAATTTCCACAGAGAAACACACTTGTGCAGGGAGGGGACTGGAGAGATGGTTCAGTGATTAAGAGCACTTACTGCTATTTCAGAGGACTCTGGTCCAATTCCAAGCACCCGCATGGTGGCTCACAACTGTGCAACTCCAATTCTAGGGGATCCAACATCCTCCTCTGACACCCATGGGTACAAGGCACATATGTAGTGCGCATATATACACCCAGGCAAACCACTCATATACATCAAGTGAATAAATAAAATTTGGAGACTTTTATGGCAGCTTGACATCATAAAGGCTCTGCTGTTTAGCAGTTGTTGATAAACCTGAACTCACGATGTGAGTTCTCCATGAGGTCTCTGGTCCAGATCTTCCAGAATGAGAAATGGAAGTGATGCAGTATCAAAATGAGTTTTGTATATGATAATGACATGCTTGGTAGTCACTGCTAATGTTCCCAGAGCTTAGGTCTGGAAAGGGTTAGTGCTCAGTTTGTGTCCTTTGGCTTCTTGTTGTTTCTCATTTTGTTTTGTTTTGGGGCAGAGTCTCACTATGTAGCCTTGTCCTGGAACTCACTGTGTAGACCAGGCTGGCCTCAGACTCACAGAGATCCACCTGCTTCTCTGCCTTTCAAGGGCTGGGATGAAAAGCGAGTGCTTCAAAGGGGGCAGCTCATTTTTTTTTTAATGTGTAAAAGTACCTTGAATCCTGCTATTTCTGGGTTACTGAAAGATGCTTGCGTTTCCATTTGCTCTGTCTCAGATCGTTATCACTGAAGCAATCAGAGAACTCCATGTGTTTATCATGGAACCCTCAGTTTACCTTTCTTCAGTTAGGATGCCTGCACACTGTTAAATCTGAGCCTTCTAGAGGCTTCTGTTTTACTGTCGTACGTTGTTAGCTTACTTCTTCTCATCCACCCATGACGTCTGTCTAGAATTGTTAACCATCTCCAAATGCCTATAATATCATTCTACCCTGATGTTTACAGAACAGTTTCAGACAGTCGTCCAAAGAATAAGCCAACTAACTCGTTAGGTTGTAAAGATAAATAAGACCTAACACAGATTCATAAATAGTTCACTGATGAGCAGTACTATTTATTTTTCAAGCTAATATAATTCTGTTTCATTTTTTTTCTAATTTCCAATAGTGTCATTCTTGATTTTGTTGTTGTTTGTGATCGTATAGTATATTACACATTTGGCCAGGGGCTTGTAATAAACTCCAGGCTGGCCTCAAATACATAATCCTTTTGCCTTAGCTCCCCAAATTTGGGGATTACAGGGATACACCACCACACCCAGCACATTTCCCCCCCTCTTTTGCCAGGGACTTCTCACGTTCTACCATTAAGCTGTATCCCTAACCCTTTTTCTACTTTTCATTTTGAGGCATGGTCTTACTAAGCTAGCTGTCCAGGGTGGCTTTGAATGTGTGATGCTCTTGCCTCAGTTTCCTGACAATCTGGGTCTTCAGCACAAGGCCTGGCTTTGTTTCTGCTTCTTCTTTGCTGGCTGATGTGTTTCTACTTTAGTAAAGTTAGCCTCATGATGCCCATTCACATCTCTCCTGATGTGTTTCTACTGTAGTAAAGTTAGCCTCGTGGTGTCCATTCACATCCTTCCTTTTCCTTTCCACAGCACCACATGCGCTCACACAAATGCAGCATTCAGAGGTGCACCAGAATTGTAGTTTGAAAAGAGGCTGCGTGCACACAAATGCAGCATTCATAGGTGAACCAGAATTGTAGTTTGAAAAGAGGCACTTGGTTTGATCTCTTTCAGGGTACACTCTCCAAGAGAATGTTTTGATGATGGGGAGATTCTATGTCTCTTGTAGTCAGTATAGTAACCACTTTTCATACTTGGCTATTGAGTACTTGAACTATGGAAATTGTGATTGGAGACTACATTTTAGATTTAAGTTAAATTCGATTACATTTATGTTAACATTTTTAAAAAGATTTATCTCTTTATTTTATATGTATGGGTGTATTTTGCCTATATCAGTGTGCTTCATGTGCATGCAGTGCATGTGGAGGTCAGAAGAGGGCAGCAGATCATCTGGAAATGAGTTACAGACAGTTGCTATAAGCCCTGTGGGTGCTGGGAATAGAACCTGGGTTCTCTGAAAGGGCAGCCAGGCTGAGCCATCTCTACAGCTCTAGATTAAATTCAATTTAAAAGCCACATGTGGCTAATGGATTTATTTGACATTACAGATATAAATTATACTATATTAGGATAGTTTCAACTATTACTTGATGGTTTCTTTTATTTTTTTTTTCTGGTTTGATTTTTGTTTTTGCCTCTGCCTCCTGAGGGCTGGGATTAAAAGTGCACAGCACTATTGCCCCGTCAATTTTTAAAATTAAACTGAAATTAAATAATATGCATGCAAGCATATGGTGATGGTGGTTGATATTTGTTTATTTTCTGTGCTGGTTGGGTTCTGATCAGTTTGTAACATATAGATTTGAGCGCTGGGTAGGAATTTATGTGAGAAAGTGTATGTCTCTGTAATATATTGAGCTTCTACCCAGGTTTCTCTACTTT
>NW_023413884.1:0-11445 GCF_903995425.1 Onychomys torridus | reverse complement strand
CTGCTGATCCATGAGCATGGAAGATTTTTCCATCCTCTGATGTCTTCTTCAGTTTCTTTCTTCAGAGACTTGAAGTTTAATAGTACAAGTCTTTCACTTCACTGGTTCAGTTACCACAGATATTTTATGTTGTTTGTGGCTATTGTGAAGGAAATTGTTTCCCTGATTTGTTTCTCAGTGTGTTTATCATTTGTATTTAGGAGTCCTACTGATTTTTTTATTTAGTCAATCTAGTATCCAGCCACGTTGCTGAAGGTTTTTATCAGTTGTAGAAGTTCTCTGGTAGAATTTTTGGGGTTCTCTTATGTATACCATGATATCATATGCAAATAAAGATACTTTGATTTCTTCCTTTGTTTGTTTTTTGTTTTTGTTTTTCGAGACAGGGTTTCTCTGTGTAGTTTTGGTACCTGTCCTGGATGTCTCTCTCTAGACCAAGCTTGTTTCAAACTCTCTGCCTGGCTCTGTCTCTGGAGTGCTGGGATTAAAGGCATGTACCATTGCCACCTGGCAAATTCTTCCTTTCTTAAAGAAATCAAGGAATAAAAAAAATTAAGGGAAATGAGTAAATCCCTAAATGAATGTCAAGAAACCCAAGAAAAAACAAACACTTGAAGGAAACAAATAAAAATGTTCAAGCCCTGAAAATAGAGACAGAAGCAATGAAGAAAACACAAACCATATAATAATCAAAACACCAAACATACAGAAAAGAGAAAGTCTACTAAAAGCTTAAGGGGAAAAGGACAAGTAACATATGAGTGCAGACCTATTTGGATTACCGCTGCTCTCAGTGGAGACTCTAAAATCCAGAAGGGCCTGGACAGATGTGCTGCAGACTCTAGGAGACCACAGATGCCAGCTCAGACTACTAAACCCAGCAAAACTTTCAATCACCATAGATGGAGAAAAAAAGATATATTTTTTAACAAAGTCAGTTTAAAATAGTATCTGCCTACAAATCCAGCCCTACAGAAGGTGCTAAAACGAAAACTCCAACATATGGGGGTTATTACACACATGAGAACCGGGAAATAAATGATTTCACAGTAGCAAACCAAAAATGGGAAACACACACACAAACACACATCATCACCACCACCACCACCAAACACCATACAACAACACCAAAAACAGCGATTAACAATCATTGTTCATTGACATCTCTCAATATCAATGGATTCAATTCTCCAATAAAAAGACACAGACTAATGGAATGAATGTAAAAGCAGGATCCACCCTTCTGCTGCATACGAGAAACATACCTTAATACTAAAGATAGGTATAACCTCAGAGTAAAGGGTTGGAAAAACATATTCTGAGAAAATGGATTCAAGAAGCAAGCTGGTGTAGCCAGTCTAATACCTAACAAAGAGACTTCATCCAAAATTAACCAAAAAACATAGGGAAGAACACTTCATATTCATCAAAGGAAAAATGCACCAAGATAATGTTTCAGTTCTTAACATCTATGCCCTGAACACAAGGGCACCCATGTTTGGAAAAGAAACATTACATTGATAGTGGGAGACTTCAGTAGACCCCACTCTCACCGGTGGACAGGTCAACCAGACAAACACTAAACAGAGAAGTATTGGAGCTAACAGATGTCATAAACCAAATGGACCCAGCAGATATCTACAGAACATTCTATTCAAACACAAAAGAATATACCTCCTTCTCAGCACCTCATGGAACTTATTCCAAAATTGATCACATACTCTGACATAAAATAAGTCTCAACAGATACAAGAAAATTGAAAGGATCCTCTCTAAACAAACAACCTCTTATTAAAGCTGGATTTCAACAACAACAGAAAGTCTACAAACTCCTGGAAACAGAGCAACTCTCTACTGAATGACCACTGGATCAAGACAGACAGACAGACAGACAGACAGAAAGAAAGAAAGAAAGAAAGGAAAGAAGGAAGGAAGAAAGGAGGGAAGGGGGGAGGAAGGAAAGAAAGAAGGAAGGAAAGAAATGAAAGACTTTCTAGAATTCAATGAAAATTAGTGTACAACATACTCAAACTTCTGGGACACAATGAAAGTGTGCTAAGAGGAATGTTCACAGCACTAAGTGCCTACACAGAATAATTGGAGAGATCTCATACTAGCAATTTAACAGCACACATGAACGCTCTAGAACAAAAAGAAGCAAGGCACCCAAGAGGAGTAGCTCACAAGAAATAATCAAACTGATATCTATAAAATAGAAACAAAGAGAATATAAAGAATCAATGAAACAAAGAGTTGGTTCTTTGAGAAAGTCAACAAGATAGACAAACCCTTATCCAAGCTAAGTAAAATCTCAGAGAGAATATCCAAATTAGTAAAATCTGAAATGAAAAGGGTACATAACAACAGACAACAAGGAAATCTAAGAATCATTAGGTTGTAGACAGAAGTTTCTGTCCCACCAGCAACTCCCAAATGTGGTGGTATTGTGTTCCCCAAAATATTGTGTGTTCCCCGAAAGAAACATATCTGGGGTGAGACAACAGACAGCCACTAGATACAGAGCCACAAATGGTGGCTAGAAAATGGGTCAGAGCAAGCAGCCATAGCAGATGTTGGGCAGTGGTGGTGCATGTCTTTTATCCCAGCACTTGGGAGGCAGAGCTAGGGGATTCTGAGTTCAAGGCCACTTTAGAAACAGCTAAACATGGTGACCCACACCTTTAATCCCAGAAACCCAGCCTTTAATCCCAGGGAGTGACGCAGAAAGTAGAAAGATATATAAGGCGTGAAAACCAGTCACCAGAGTTAGTTAAGCATTTGGCTGGTTTAGCATTCAGGCTTTAGAGAAGCACAGTGCAGCTGAGAGTCATTGGGATGAGGACTCAAAAGCTTCCAGCCTGAGGAAACAGGATCACCTGAGGAACTAGCAAGGTGAGATAGCTGTGGTTTGTTTTGCTTCTCTGATCTTCCAGCATTCACCCCAATAACTGGCCTCAGGTTTGATTTTATTAATAAGAACTTCTAACCATTCCAACTACACCCAAATATCTAGCAGCAGCTTCCCAAATAGTTGACTTAGAGGTTTAAAATAAATGCTAGGCCAGTAGCTCAGGCTTATTACTAACTAGCTCTTACACTTAATTAACCCATAATTCTTATCTATTTAGCCTTGTGGCATGGCACCTTTTCTCAGTATGGCATTCTCATCTTGCTTCCTCTGTGTCTGGCTGGCGACTCCTGACTCTGCCTTCCTCTTTCCAGCATTCTTACTTTGGCTTTCCTACCTAACTTCCTGCCCAGCTACTGGGCTGTTAGCTTTTTATTAACCACCGAGAGTACTACATATTCATAGTGTAGGAAAGGATTATTTCACAGCATTAGGTCATACTTTAAAAACCTGTACTCCCCAAAATTGGAAAATCTAAATAAAATGGCAATTTTCTTGATAAATACCACTTGCCAAAGTAAAATCAAGATCAGATAGACAACTTAAGAAGACCTATAATCCCTAAGGAAATATAAGCAGTCATTAAAAGTCTCCCAACAAAAAATTCCAGGGTCAGACATTTTTAGCCCAGAATTCTATCACATATTCAAAGAAGAATTACCGCCAATATTCCTCAAATTATTCCACAAAATAGAAACAGAAGGTGGCGGTGCATGCCTTTAATCCCAGCATTGGGAGGCAGAGGCAGGCAGATCTTTGTGAGTTTGAGGCCAGCCTGCTCTACAGTGTGAGATCCAGGACATGCAACAAAACTACACAGAGAAACCCTGTCTCGAAAAACAAAACAAAACAAACAAACAAAAATAGAAACAGAAGGAACATTGCAAAATTCATTTTATAGGCCACAGTCACCCTGATACCCAAACCACACAAAGATTCAACTCAGAAAGTGAATTACAGATCATTTTCCCTTATGAATATAAATGCAAAAATACTTGCAAGTAAACAAACTGAAAGAAAAAACAACACATGATCATCTCTTTAGATGCTGAAAAAAGCCTTTGACAAAATCCAACACCCCTTCATGATAAAAGTCTTGAAGAGATCAGGGATACAAGGGACAGACCTAAACATAATCAGGCAATTCACAGCAAACCTACAGCCAACATCACATTAAATGGAGAGAAACTCAAAGCAATTCCACTAAAATCAGGAAGAAGACAGGGCTGTCTACTCTCTGCATGTCTGTTCAATTTGGACTGGAAGTTCTAACTAGAGAAATCAGACAACTGAAGGAGATCAAGGGCTTACAAACTGGAAAGGAAGAAGTCAAAGACTGATGTTACAGGATCTTCAAATCTTTCCTCAGCTGTCACCCTCTGCATGACACCACACTGAACACCTATTGAAACAGCGTCCTTAGGGCAGGCAGATGGCTGAGACACTGAGAGCACCTTCTATTCCTGCCAAGAACCAACTTCAGTTCCCAGCACCCACACCTAGGGATCTGACACACTCTTCTGACCTCCAGGAGCCCTGCACTCACCTGGAAAAATCCACTGGATGCCACAAGTCCACTGTGGTGGATCCTGAGAGAAATGTCCCCATAGTGCTGGGTAGTTGAACTTTGTTCCCTACTTGGGTGCTATTTGGGGAGGTGGAGGTTTAAGAGGTGTGGCCTGCTGGAGGAAGTGTGTTACTGGGGGAGGGAGGGGCTGTGAGAGTAAAAAGCCCCATCTGCCTCCACATTGCTGTCTCTGCTTCCTGTTTGCCCCTGAGGAAGTGAGCTCTCAGCTTCCTGCTCCTCACCATGCCTGCGGCTCTTGCTCTGCTTACTTGCCTTGATGCACTCTTATCCACGGAGCTGTAGCCCAGAGAAACTCTTCTAAATGTTGCTTTGGTCTTGGTGTTTGAACAGCAACAGAACAGTAATTAACACAAAACATAATTAAAATAAATAACTTTTGAGATGGTGTCACTATGTAGACCAGGCTGGACTTGAACTCACAGGTATCCTCCTGCCTCCAATTGGAAAGGTCTAGGAATAAAGCATGTATGTGCCAGTATGCCACACTAAAAACTATTAATATATTTAAAAAAACAACAGCTCTCTGCCTGTTCCTCTCACTCTGGACACCTTCCCTTCTGCCCTCCACCTCCTGACACACCTGTCCTTGTTTATTCCCTTACACTGTATCACAGGCATCTTCCCACCACAGCTGCTCCAGGAGACCAGCAACAATGTATTACTTCCTAGTGTGTCTTAGAAACAGGACTTCCTTACTTTGGCCTCCTGAAATTCATTTAGCTCCTTTTGAAGATACCTTAAAATTTGTGAGCCTGAATGTAGCCGTTATGAGACCATTAGTTCTGCTCCTTGAGAGCTGCCTGTTTTTTCTTTATGGTTCTTAGTTGTTCTTTTGCAGAGCTGCCAGCTTAAGTCATGCTGGGATCAAGAAAAATGGGCCTCATGCCAATGGATACCCACATGCTCCAGAAGAGAATTTATCGCTGCTTGTTGCTGTATAACAGTGACGACCACTGCTACTACTGTTTCTGGGATTGCCATTTCATAATTGGTTATTACAGCTAGCACAGTGGAGACCCTGGCAGCAAAAGTAGCTACCACAGTCAATTAATCTTTCATTCTATTGGGCATGACAAATTGAAATCAATAGTTATACATTCCAATTGGCTTTGAAAGTTATAAATTTACAAACTCAAGTTCCATTTGCTCTCAGGATACCATCTTACAAGGACTCCAATTTGCAGTAAGGCTCATTAAGAAGGGAATGGCTCAATTGCCTCTAGCCTACTGGCTATGGGTGGGTTAAGACTTCTGTTGGTCTTTTCTGTGTCGAACACACAGATTGCAAGCCCAGCACCACTTAGAGATCTTTGGCAACAGTTAACTCTGCAGCTCTCACAGGACTGAGCCTGTATGATAATGAGTATTCAGAGGCGGTAAGGTCTGGGGGTCTCACCAACCTAAGACACAACGCCTGTGTGGCCTGGGCAGGTGCCTCCATGACGGGTAAGGTGACCTGCTGACGTCCCACATAACAGAAAGCTCATTTTTTAGTAAAAGGGGACCTGTAGGCCCAGCTCCTGGTTTGGGTAATTGTTGCATTGCTTGTTGACCTTGACCTTGATATCCTCCCTATGTTAATTCCCTGCAGATTCCAACCTCCTGAATGCTTAAGGGATGTTCCTGTCTGTGTATCCAGCATATTGGGTTAACAGCTTAGATGCAAGGTTGTAAAACATCAGAAGCAGGGTTGGGGATTAGGTCAGTGTTAGTGCAGTTTCCTGGGGTTTGTTCCTCAGCTAAAAAAAAAAAAAAGAAGCAAACTTCTGCCCTCCAGGGTTCTTCCATTGTGCTGTAAGCCTCTATTTTAGACCTCTTCCCTTCTTCAATAAATGGCATTCAAAAAAAAAAAATGAAGAAGAGGGGGTCAAGATCATGATGGGGAAACCCACAGAATCAGCTGACCAGTACTAGTTGGAGCTCACTGACTCTGGACTGACAGCTTGGGAACCTGCATGGGACCGAACTAGGCCTGCTTACTGTGGATGATAGTTGTGTGGCTTGATCTGTTTGTGGGTCCCAGGTGCATGAACTGGCTTTTGGAGCCCATTCCCTGTGGTGGGATACCTTGCTCAACCTTGATACATGGGGAGGGGCTAGGCTGTCCTTCAACTTGGTATGCTACACTTTTTTGACTACTCTGAGGAGTGGATGGGGGTAGAGTGGGAGGGAGGTGAGGAGGCGGAGAAGGGGAGGGAGGGGAACTGGGGTTGGTATGTAAAATGAAAAATATTTAATAAATAAATTATATTAAAAAAGAGCCGGGCAGTGGTTGTGCAAAGCCTTTATCCCAGCATTCGGAGGCGAGGCAGGCAGATCTCTGTGAGTTCAAGGCCAGCCTGGACTACCAAGTGAGTTCTAGGAAAGGCTCAAAACTACACAGGGAAACCCTGTCTCAAAAAAAAAAAAAAAAAAAAAGAAAGAAAGAAAGAAAGAACTTTGATCTCACATCTGGAACAGACTCTGTGGGCTGATCACAATGACACAGCTGTGTCCCCTGCATGAGGAGTGGATTTCCTCCATCACAGATGGAGACAGTGACAGCAGAACACGGAAAACATCCATCCAGGGTCAGCTCGCTGAACCCTGAGCTCATTGGTTGCACACAAGGGCCTGGGTGAGTCGGGATAACCACTGAGGTGCCCACCCCAGTGTGCATGTCCACTCGCCCAGCTGCATCACTGCAGTCCCCTGCACAGCTCCCAGCAGCTCCACTCAGCAGTCTCCTCTCCCTCAGGAGCTGCAGCTGGTTTAACCCTGAGAGGGAAGCCCTACATTGTGTCAGCTCCTGAACCTGTAGCTTCTTGTGTTTCCTGAGCCTCATCAGCTCCTCCTGGCTCCAGCAGGGATGTTTCCGTCTAGAGGAAAATTCACACACTCACCTCCCTCTTCTACAGAAGCTCCCTTGATTAACACAACCTCAGGCCAAATGCTGGTGTGTGGAGTGCAGCACCAGGTCCCCTCACACTGAGGTCAGGGTCACCTGAGCTTTCCCTCAGCAAATCCTCCCTCCCTTCCACCTGCCTTTCTGTCTTTGATCCATGATCCTAATTATATTTTTATTCATTCATCAACATTTCTTGGGTCTGAATGTCTGCTGGATCCCAGGCACTGAAGTCATCATCCCTCACAAGACAAAGATGGCAGCATCGGACAGAGATTGTCACCTTCATGGTCTTCATCATCTCAGCTAAGCTCCTGGAGGTAGAAGAGAAAACTGCAGCCATAACCGGAGCAGGGGGGAAGGAATTTCATCTCTGGCACTCTCACAATCTATTTTTTTTTTTAAAGACTTATTACTTTTACATCGGTGTGTGTTTTTCTTGCCTGTGTGTATGTCACCAGGTGCCTGTCTGGTGTCCCCAGAGGTATTAGATGTCATGGAAAAAAGTTATAGTTGTGAGCCACTATGTGGGTGCTGGGATCTGACCTTTGGTCCTCCGTAAGCACAGCAAATGCTCTCAACCCCTGGGCCATCTCTGCTGTCGCTAGACCATGGTTATATGTTTGATTTTTAATAAACATAAATCTCCAGTAGACTATAATCATAATCCTTGAATCACCACTGGAGGAAGCACCAAGATTCCCAGAGCCAGGGAGGTAGAGGGAGACCTTGGGCAGAATATAGCTTGTGATATTGTGTTCCCCAAAATATTGTGCACCCTAATAAATTTATCTGGGTCAGAAAACAGCCAGCCACTAGATACAGAGGCTAGAAAATGGTGGCACTCACGCCTTTAATCCTAGCATTTCAGAGACAGAAATCCCTCTGTATCTCTGTGAGTTCAAGGCCACATTGGAAACAGTCAGGCATGGTGACACACTCCTTTAATCCCAGGGAGTGATGGTAGAAAACAGAAAGGTATATAAGGCGTGAGGACCAGAAACTAAAAGCCTTTGGCTGGTTAAGCCTTTAGGCTTTGAGCAGCAGTTCAGCTGAGACCCATTCAGATGAGGACTCAGAAGCTTCCAGTCTGAGGAAACAAGACCAGCTGAGGAACTGGCAAGGTGAGGCGGCTGTGGCTTGTTCTGTTTCTCTGATCTTCCAGCATTCACCCCAATAACTGGCCTCAGGTTTGATTTTATTAGTAAGACTCTTCAAGATTCCTGCTACAAAAGCTCCAACAGGACAGATCTGAGAAGATGAGACCCTGTGGATCCCTCCTCTCTGCCCATCCTACAACCTGGGTTAGAGTCTGAAAGACGGAAAGAAGGAGAGTACCTCCAGGGAGGGCCTGGAAGGAGGCAGGAGCTCAGGAGACTGAAGTTCATGTTCTCAGCCCACAGTCTCCTGAGTGCAGGGGCTTGGTTGGGCCTTGGAGGGACAAGAATGGACAAACACCTCTTAATGCTGTCACTCAGGGACCACAAAGGGAGATGAGACAGGCACCACTCACAGGAACAAGAACAGGTCTAGTCCTCCACACAAACTAAAAAGACAAGAAATAAACAGAGAAATGGGGAAGAGCCATGGTGAGGTCAGAGCCCAGGTTGACCTGTCACAGCTGCCCTGGCTGTTCACAGTCCTGGGACAGGACAAGGCTCTGTCATCCCAGTGTCCCTGTGATCACAGACTCTCAGCATGTGGTTCAAGTGATGAAGAGAACAGACCAGGAGGTGACAGAGCTGAGGAGTGACCATGTCACAGCCAGCAATGGACTGAGCTCCACCTGGGGACAGCCCTGATCACACTCAGCTCCCACAGCCTCATCTTGTCCACCAGATACACACAGCACAAAGAACACAGATTCTGGAAGGTTCTCCATGGTGCCATTCATTTCCTCCACAAACTCTAAGTATTTCAATCATTTAATTTACCCGCCAATCAACCTGTCAGATCAAGGACGTGAACAATCAAGTTGACACTCAGGTTCTTATTTTCAGTGGGGAGTCAGGGGCTGCAGCTCAGGGCAGCATGGAGGTGACAGGATGCAGATGTCCCCTCCTGTCTGCTGGACCAGGAAGTTTGGCTGTGGAAGGGAATATAACAGTGCAGGGACAGGGTCGGTCCGGGTGTGCAGGGGTGGCTGGGCTCCCAGGTCTTCACATGGAGCCCCTAAGGTCACAGGGAACATCAGACTTGTTGCTGAGAGTTAACTGAGGGGCTCAGGACGACACAAGAGAGACCTGAGCACATCTCTGTCACTCTGTCAGGCCGGGCAGCTGTCTTCACGCTACAAACAAGAGTCATGAACAATCATTGTGAAGACAACATCCCAACAACCCACCACTCACTCAGAGGGGATTCTGGGAGTCCTTGAACCCCAATCATGTCCACTTGGGTCCTCCCCAATTCATAACCCAGAGTGTCACCTTTACAGTCTGGGAGAGACACATCAGAGCTCTGGGCACTGTCCCTGCCTGGGGTAAAATTACATATAGTCACAGGAAAGTGAAACATGGCCTCTAGAAGATTTCACTGTAGGAGTATTATGGGTTGGCATACTCCAGCTTCACCCCTGGGCTTCAGGGACAATCCCACTCCCACACTTACCTGGAGCTGGAGTATAGATCCCTCCCTTTCCACCTGTGAGAAGAAAAGCTATGAGACCAGAGAAGAACCCGACCCTAGGAAGGTTCCAGAACTGACAGCAGACCCAGGTCAGAGACAGAGCAATGAGGCTGTGGATGTTCCCCTTAATGAGGCAGAGCACACTTCTGAAAGGGGCTGAGAGAGAACCAGACCCTGTCCTTTCCTACCTGTGATTCTCCTCCTCCTCACAACAGCCACCACAGCTCCAATGATGGCCGCAGCTCCAAGGAGACCCAGGACAGCAATGATTGTCACGATGGGGACAGTGGACTCAGGAGGCTCTGGAAGGGAAGGACAGGAGGGGAAGGTGAGGGTCATGACCCCAGCTCTCAGCCCTGACCCTGCTCAGGGTCTGGAGAAGGCTCCAGCTTTCCCTGTCCCCAGCTCTGCACCCATACCCTCCTTACCCCATCTCAGGGTAAGGGGTTGTGTCAGCCCCTCATGGTCCACTTGGCATGTGTATTTCTGCTCCTCCCCGGAAGGCACCACCACAGCTGCCCACGTCTGGAAGGTTCCATCCCCAGAAGGTCTGATCTCCACCAGCTCCATGTCCTGAATCAGATCCTGCCCATCCCTCTGCCAGGTCACAGAGATCTCAGCAGGGTAGAAGCCCAGGGCCCAGCACCTCAGGGTGCCATCTCCTGTCAGTATGGGGTGACGGGTCACATGTGCCTTTGGGGGATCTGTTTGGAAGATTTAAGAAATCCCACATTTAACAAGATAAACTGAAATCTCCAAGACAAAATTAAACCAATGATGACACTAAACTGTGTCTGTTTGGACAATTCTGTCATCACACTAGTGACCTCAGGTAGAGCTGGTCCCCTCATCACTGAAGTGCACATTTTCCTGGGGGGACTCAGTAGCTGAGAGAGAATCCACATGAGCCAGCAGGTCAACAGGGCCTTCCTCATGTGATGTTCTATAGCATAAGGTAGGTGGTAAAAGATGAGAAGGAATGGAAAATAATTAATATGTTATTAATTCATATAAAAGTAAGAAATCGAGTACAAGAGCTACATGAAGGATGTTACCAATTATTGCTGTCAACATTGAGGCACAAACCACTGTGGCCATCTTGCTGACCAGCTGTCTGTCCAAGTGAACAGCCATCACCTAAGTGTGCAGCACACAGGTGGTGAAGCTCTGACACTCAGCCAGAGAAAATGACTCCCCAAGCCCTGCCTCTGGGGGACAAGATACAAGGTATTGTCACCAGGACCCCTGGAAGTGTGCTGTGGGGCCCAGTGCAGCACTCACTGGGACACAGCGGTGCTCACAGCGGTGTGTGGATCGTCCATCACTCCTGTCCTGGAGCTGCAGAAGACCCTGTCTCTGAGGAAGTTCAATTCCTAATCCACTGGGGAACACTGTGACTTGTTGGGGCAGAGGGAGAGCAGGAGGGCTCTGGATGTT
>NW_023413883.1:0-4277 GCF_903995425.1 Onychomys torridus | reverse complement strand
CTTTGCTCACCGTTATGCAGGAAACTGCTTCCATCCATGTACCAGGTGTGTTCAGCATCTGGCAGAGGTTGGTCAGTCAAGTACTCACTGTACTTCTGCCAGGAGATGATGACAATCATGTTCGATGGCGAGGTGAGAGTCCAAGTCCGGAAGTAGAGTCGCTGGGTTGAGAGAGACCATAGACCCGAACCGAATCCGGTCCGGATTTAATAGCATTGTCTGGTAATGGGTGATCCAAGCATTTGAAAGCCATCGGTCAGGGGGCTGGCGAATAACTGTCTCTATGGCATGGGGGGGCTGTCACTGTCAAGGGCTGTCCCAAGGTTAGCTTATCAGAGTCTTTTACCAACATGGCCACAGTTGCAATGATATGGAGACATGGGGTCCATCCGGCCGCCACACTGTCCAGTTTCTTTGAAAAGTAGGCCACCGGTCTTTTCCAGGGCCCTAATTTTTGGGTCAAAACTCCTTTTGCAATTCCCTGTCATTCATCCACATATAAAATGAATGGCTTGGTCACATCCGGGAGGCCCAAAGCCGGAGCTGATAATAAGGCCTTTTTAATTCGATCAAAGGCCTGTTGCTGTTCTTTTTCCCACCGGAATGGGGCATTGGCCTTGGTAAGGGGATACAGAGGGGCTGTCAGCTCAGCAAATCCTGGTATCCATAAGTGACAAAATCCAGCGCTTCCCAAGAACTCCCTCAGGGCCCGTGCACTTGTGGGCGGCGGGATCTGGGTGATGGCTTGTTTATGACCCTCTGTTAGCCACCTCTGTCCTCCTTCCAGCTTATAGCCCAGGTAGGTCACTTGTCTGACACAAATTTGGGCCTTTTTAGCTGAGGCCCTATACCCTAATTCCCCTAGCCTTTTTAACAGGGCCCCGGTACCTTTTAGACAGTCATCTCGAGTCTCGGCTGCTAGGAGCAGGTCGTCTACATACTGCAGAAGAGCGAACTGAGGATGGCTGACTCTGAAATCGGCCAGGTCCTGATGTAGAGCCTCCTCAAACAGGGTCGGGGAGTTTTTGAATCCTTGCAGTAATCTCGTCCATGTGAGCTGTCCTGAAAAACCTGATTCTGGATCTCTCCATTCAAAAGCAAAGATTGGCTGACTCTGAGGGCTTAGTCTCATGCAGAAGAAAGCATCTTTTAAATCTAGCACTGTATACCATGTGTGGCTCAGTGGCAGCGTACTTAGCAAGTTGTAGGGATTGGGCACTGTAGGATGTATGTCCTCTGTCCTCTTGTTACTTCTCTTAAGTCCTGTACCGGACGATAGTCCCCCATCCCAGGCTTTTGATGGGCAATAAGGGGGTGTTCCATGGGGATTGGCATGGTTTTAGGATGCCCAATTGTAGTAGTCTTTGTATATGCAGCCTAATTCCATTTTTGGCTTCCCTGATTAGTGGATACTGACGTATCATCACCGGGGTAGCGGAAGGCTTAAGTCCAATGATCATGGGAAGCTGGTTCACAGCCAGTCCCATTCCTGCAGTCTCCTCCCAAGCCTGGGGAAAATCTGATAACCATTGGGGGTCGATCTGGGCTGACTGAGGCTTTCATGAAATCAGTGTTCATCTTCCAGGTGCAGAGTTAGGACTTGGAGGGGCTGCCCTTGGGGTCCCCTAACAGAGGCCCCTTTTTCTTGGAAGTAAATCTGGGCTCCTACTTTTGAGGAGGTCTCTCCCCAACAATGGATAGGGGCAGTCTGGTACTAGGAGGAACGAGTGAGTGACTAACCCCATCCCAAGGTGTACTTTCTGCTCAGTCATCCATCCATACAGTTTTCCTCCCATGGCCCCCTGTACCCAGGACATCTTAGAACTCAAGGGACTTCTTGATTGGGTTAGGACCAAATATTGGGCACCAGTGTCAATTGAAAGGTTATCCAGGGCTTGGGGGGGCTCCTGGCCCTGACTGTCCTAATCTTTATCATCCTGTAGGGACAATACTTGTGCTGGCTTGTGGGGTCCTTTTGCCTGTCTCTTATTTTTAGGGCAGTCCTTGGCCCAGTGTCCTATTTCCTTACAATACGCACACTGGTCGCAGCTCACTTGAGGTCTTTTCGTTCTCCCAGGCCCCTACCTAATCTAGCCCTTCTCTCTTCTGGCTGTCGCACTACGGTGGCCAAGATTTACTTAGCTCCTTAGTACGCCTCTTGTGTCACTTGTCCTCTCTGTCCTCCTGCTCCTTATGCAGTCTTTCTTCCTTCTCTTCCTGTGTCTCTCTTTTATTAAAAATCATTTCCACTTCCTTGACTAAATCCTGCAAGGTGTACCCCTAAAGCCCCTCCAACCACTGTAGCTTAGTCCGGATGTCTGGGGCTGATTGCCCAATAAAGGACATGATGACATTGGATTGCTTATCTGCAGCAGAGGGGGTCAAAGGGTGTGTACATATGATATCCTTCCATCAACCTCTCTAGGAATCCTGTGGGAGTTTCCTCAGCCCCCTGTATTATCGCACACACCTTGGCCAAATTGGTGGGGCACCTTCCAGCCCCTTTGAGACCCGCCAACAGAACCTAGTGATAAAGTGTTCCCTACCAGCTGCGGTGTTGAAGTCCCAATTAGGGCAGGTTAATGGGAACACTTCATCGATCTCATTAGGCAACTGCGTCGGTCTGCCATCTTCTCCTGGAACATTTTTGCGAGCCTCTAGGAACACCTGCTGCCATTCCTCCATGGTGAGGAGAGTCTGTAAGAGCTGATGACAATCATCCCAAGTGGGCTGGTGGGTTAACAGAATGGATTCAATCAAGCCTGTCAGGGCCTGAGGGTCTTGTGAAAAGGACGGGGTATAAGTTTTCCAATTATATAAGTCTGAAGTGGAAAAAGGCCAATACTGAAATTGGCTGGCCACTGTCTGGAAGGGAAGAGCATGGGCTGTCCAGACCCTCTCACTCTCCCCTCCTCAATCATGGAGGTGCATATGACTTCTGGGAGGTGGTGAGGGAGCCAGAGGCAGCGGTAGCGCCTGAGGCCCTGTCTCCAGCTCAGTGGAGTCCGGGGAGGGAGCAGGTGGGGAAAGGAAGCCCTATAGGGGGCCCCTTTGTTCTTCTCTTATCAAGCAAGTGGGTTGGGCATAAGGTGGTGGGGTGTCTAACATCGACAGGGATCTAACAGTAGCGAATCCACCTGATCATCAGATAAAACAGGGGGAGGCGAGGAGGAGGAGTCCTTAGCTTTAAACCTGGACAATTCTTTTAGGGGATAGAGGGAAGATGAGGGTGGAGGGAGAGGGACAAGAGGAGCTGGAGGAGTCGGGGAACAGATGGGGAAGGGGCAGAAGGGAGAGAGCCAAGGGGAGTGGGAGGAGGCAGGCGAATGGATACAGGAGCAAGCAAGTGGGAGAGGAAGGGCTTGATCCATTTTGGGGGGATCTTGGGCAAAATCCACCCAAGTGACTATGTAGGGGACCTGACCAAGGTGTCCATGAGGGCCAGGCTGAAAAACTCGAGCCTTCACCTGTAAGAGAGCATCAAGATTAAAAGAGCCATCCTTTGGCCACCCTACTTTAAGAGCAGGCCAGTCTGAAGAAAAGAAAGTGATCCATTTCTTTTTCCAAACCTCCAGTGACAAGTTGTGGGCCTGGGCCATAACATCTTTCCAGTGATCCAAAGTGAAGCTTAAGGGGGTTGTTAGTCATTGTCCCATTTCTCTAGAGGCCACAAGACAGACAACAAAGACAATCAACGCTAAACAGAAACAAACAAGATTAGACAAACGCCGTGCCATGCCTGAGTGAGTACAAATGACGAAGGAAACATCAGATGGGAGGGGCTGGCCGGGCCTTAACTCCCTAGAACAAAGAGACACTCAGATCTCTTCCTCCCTCCAAATGACCCTAGAGTGGGACTCCAGGGTGGGACCAGGGGTCTGGGCATGTCTGCCTTCCCCACTGGCCCAAATACAAATTCAGATACAAGTCCTGTACAGGCACTTTTGGATCCCAAAACATAGAACAAAAAAAACAACAAACAAGAAAGACACAAAATGTTAG
Source organism: Onychomys torridus (assembly GCF_903995425.1). Classification (NCBI taxonomy): domain Eukaryota; kingdom Metazoa; phylum Chordata; class Mammalia; order Rodentia; family Cricetidae; genus Onychomys; species Onychomys torridus. Next base: position 275 of record NW_023413883.1, on the reverse strand, counting down.
AGCTCTGTCTTACCTCCAACTGGCCTTGGAATTTGGGGCTAGGGGCGCCCAAACCCCGGATGAACCCCCACATGAAAGACCTCAGACCCCAGGGATACTTTCGTCTGCAGGAGGGCACCCCAGAAACCAAGATTCCAAACCAGCAGATGCAACAAGCAAGTGGAATGTATTTAGCACTGGCACAAGCAGACTCCCTGCCCCAGTCAGTCAGAGAGCACCGAACAGCGGTTACAAGCATTTTTAAAGGCAGAAACTACAATATCAGCATAAGATAC
>NW_023413882.1:0-2082 GCF_903995425.1 Onychomys torridus | reverse complement strand
CAACCTTACAGGAGAAGCTGACATCACCCTTCCCACCACCTGTGGTAATCCCCCTCACACAGACTCCCCGCCAAAGACACAGATCAAACCAAAAAGTAGGCAAGACCAAAAGGGCACTGACTGCAGTGTACCTCTCTTTCCCAGTAATGACCCGCTCTGGCGCTCAATCCCAGGATGTGGGGAAAGGCAGACACCACTCAGGGTGCTGACAGAGATACTGACGTTGTGAAACAGGGGTCCTTGGCCTCAGAGGGAGAGGAGGAGGACCCGTTGGAGGAACAAGAGTGTGACAGCACTGGCCAGGTTATATATAAAAAAATCTAAAAATGAAACATCTAAAGGATTTACACTCAGTAGTCAAAAAATTATGGTATTAATGCGCCCTTTCACAATTTTCAATTCTTGAAGGGCTGGGGCAGCAGGGGGTAATCTGTTGCCACATGAATGGAATAAGGTTCAGTCAGTGCTAACTTGGAGTCAATTTTTAACATGGAAGGCCAAATTTATAGACAGAGCAGAAACACAGGCCGTCATAAATAAGAAAAGTCCTCAGATGGCTTCATGGTCTTCTGACAAGATTACAGGGAGAGGCAAATATGCCACAGAGGAAAAACAACGGAAACTCCCAGCAGGGCTTCTGGCACAGATGGCCCAAGTGGCGCTGACAGCCTGGAGACCTGTGCCCGTGACAGGGGCAGCCACCACCACCCTGTCTAAGATAGTCCAAGGCAACAGCAAACCCTATGCCCAGTTCGTTGCCAGGCTGCTAGAAGCAGCTGAAAGAATCCTGGGAGAAGATGGTTTAGAAAATATTGTGGTCAAGCAACTAGCCATAGAGAATGCCAATGCAGACTGCAGGGTGGCCTTGAGGGCCAAAACTAAGACTATGGACCTCAATGGCATGATTAATCTGTGTAGCGATGTAGACTCATTTGACCATAAAATTTCCAAGTTCATCAGTATGGCAATAGGTGCCATGCTCCAGGCACCTGCTAGAGGGCCTAACAATGAAACCAAAAACTGTTTCAAATGCGGGCAACTGGGCCATTTTGCCAGGAAATGCCCTGGTGCCCAGGGTGAGAGATCCCCCCCCTTTAATGATAATCTGAGAAACCCATCCCCAGGGCTCTGCCCTAGACACAAAAGGGGACTGCATTGGGCCAGAGACTGTCGCTCCAAGACAGATGTTAATGGCCAGTCGTTATCTGAGGTCTTGGGAAACGGGCTGTGGGCCCCATTTCAGGGCCCCACCCATACATCACAGCCCCGTACAACCCCCAAAAACCCCTTCAACAACAATCAAGAACAGGGAACCTCACTGCGCCAGACAGCCTTGGCCCAACTTGCTCAAGCCTATCCTGAGCCACACCAGGAAGTGCAGGACTGGACCTCTGTTCCTCCACCAGCCGGATTGTAACCCCGGAAGAGGCCATGGTGACTATAGAGACCGGGATCCTTGCCGTCCCCCCCCCCCACCTGGGATGTTCTTTCTTATTATAGGCCGAGCTTCCGGCTTGCCACAAGGACTCTCTATCATTCTTTCCATTGTTGATTCTGATTATCAGGGAGAGATAAAAATCCTGGCACTAGCCTCTCGGAGTCCTATCACCATCCCTGTGGGGCAACATATCACTCAGGCTCTCCCTCTGCCAATGGTTGGACAATTTCCCCATAAGGGTCCAACTTGTGGCCTTTCCGAACCAGGATCATAAGACATATTCTGGGTCCAACAATTAACAGAGAGCTGACCTACAATTAAATTTTCTCTGGAGGGAAAACAATTTCTGGGCCTTTTGGACACCGGTGCTGATGACACTGTCATAGCCAAAAAATACTGGCCTGATTCATGGCCACTGGAGCCCACTGCCACACATTTAAAGGGGATAGGCCAAATCCAAAATACACTACATAGCTCTAGATTCCTAAAATAGGAGGACCCCAGGGAAAATAGTGGAACAGTAAGGCCCTTTGTGGTTGAGGGGTTGCCAATAAACCTGTGGGGAAGAGATATAATGACACAGATGTGGATCATCATGATGAGTCCCAATGATAAAGTAACCCAAATGATGGTAAAGACAAGGT
>NW_023413881.1:0-15486 GCF_903995425.1 Onychomys torridus | reverse complement strand
GTTGCTTTCCTTTCAAGGACAAATGTCAAGGTTGGGTGCTGGGGTGACAATCACAAGCATTGTGCTCATTTCACACACCCTAGATTTAGTTCCTCGGACACGTGGTTCAGACTCCTGCACGCTCCTCTGGCAGTCTACTCCAGCCACAGGCCCCTTGGCCTTCCTCAATGCACCAGGCACAGTCCTGCCTCAGGTCTTTGGCGCTGGCTGTTTCCTCTGTCTGGGACACTGTTCGTGCTGGAGTCCACCTGGCTGCCCTCTCACCTCCTTCAGGTCTTTGCTTAAACGTCACTCTCTCAACAAGGCTTCCGACACTTGACCGAAATCCTACCTTTCCTGGCACCCATTGTCTTTTTCCTTGTGCGTCTGTGCACTTGTGTGTGTGCCCATATGTGTGCAGTCTTGTACACGTACCTGTGGAGGTATATGGTGTCTTCCTCAAGCGCTCTTCTGCCTAGAAAGATATTTTTTAAGGTTTTCAACCGTGAGTACGCGCTCTGTGAGGACGTGTGCATTCATGTGCAGAGGCCAGCCAACGCCCGAGGCACTGCATCCCCCTGGAGCTGGAGTTACTGGCAGCCGGACTTGATTCTAAAGAATCATTTTGCCATCTCTCCAGCCCCGCTGTCATTTTGAGACTGGCCTGCCATCACCCCGATCCCTGTCTGTACCACCCCAGTGCTGGGACCGTGGGCATCCCTACTACGCCCAGAGCTTATGCTGGTGCTTTGGATTCGAGCTCATATCGTCATGCTTGCACAGCAAATGCTTAATGCACTGAGTCACTTCCCCAGCCCCACCCCCACCCCCTAATTTTCTCCTATGATGCCGCCGCCCACCATCTGCTGACAAGTTGTATGTGCTCCCTTGGTACACGAGAGAGACTAGCTCCAAGGAGTCCAGCTCAACCTGCGATTTGATCTCTTGTAGAAAATGCTCTGCTATTTTGGTAGAAGCTGCTCAGACCCTCCTTTGGCTTTTAAATCACCCATAGGTGACTCCCCTCAGCTGGTAGAATGCATATGCTATGGAACGAGCCACTACATCCTGTGAGCTGAGTACAGCACAATTTATTAAAAAACAAAACAAAACAAAACAACTCTTGAGATAGACTCTCATGTAACCCAGGTTACCCTTGAATTCCCTGTGCAGCCAAGGATGCTTTTTTTTTTTTTTTTTAAATTATTTTATTTATTTACAATTTTTTACCCCAAGAGAAGGTTTCTCTGTGTAAACATCCTGGCTGTCCTGAAGCTCCCTTTGTAACCCAGGCTGGCCTTGAACTTGGGATTAAGGGCGTGCACCACCATGCCTAACTGTTGTTTTTAAATAAAAATGAGATGAAGAGCAACCAAGGGAAGAAACCCAATGCTGACTTCTTTGGACCTACACACATGCATGTGTACATGCATGTATGCACACACACACACACACACACACACACACACACATACATACGCGCGCGCACACACATATGTGCACATACACTCATGTGCACACATGCACCATACTGTACTCACATGCATGTGCGTGCATACATGCACACTGACACACTGCACCCCCCACCCCCGAATTAAATCTAATTTAAAAAGAAAGCGGAAGAAGGCAGGAAGGCAGGAAGGCAGGAAGGAAGTAGCTACAGCCTGCTCTGTGTCGCCTAACTTCAGCAGTCTAGTAAAAAAAGGCTGACCAGGCTTCACAGGAGCGAGGGATGGGTATGGGGTAAGGAGGGAATGAAGCCACCATCGACAAGTAATGCAAAACAGTCTGTCCGTATTTCTGTCCCTCTGCTAATAAATAGCCCAAATCAGAGGGAACTATGTACAGCTATGCAAATCAATCTTTCTTAGCGCCATGGGGCTTCAAAACTGCTCCTGGCAGGAAGAGCACCTAGGAGGCCCCTGCTCAGCCGGCCATCTCATCACTGATTCAACAAACGTTACTGAGTGCCTTCCAGGTCGGGGTGAGGGGGACCCAGCTGCAAGAAGGTGAATACATCGGCGCCCTCCAGAGGGACACACTGCTAGAGAAAGAGACAGAAACGTATGACAACCAGTGAGATGGCTCTGTGGGCGAAGTTACTTGCTGCCAAGCCTGACCACCTGAATTTGATGTCTGAATACCACATGGTGTGAGGAAGAAGTGGCTTCCACACACAAACATGAAATGTAAAGTGAACGAATGAATGATTAATTTCTTCCCCCATATCTGACTGTGCTATGTCGGTGAGCTTAACCAACCATGGCTTGGAGATGTCCACCTTTTAAAATGTGTGGCTGAGGAGATGGCTCTGTCAGTGCCCTGAAAACACTAGGAGCCGAGTTTTAATTCCCAGCACCCAGCAGGGAAAAATGCCAGGTGTGGTGTCCACCTGTCAGCCCAGCACTGGGAGAAGAAGACGGTGATTCCCCCGGGGTTCACTGCTTAGCAAGTCTAACTGAGTCCATGAGGTCCAGCCCATGGGAGACCCTGTCTCAAAACACCAGGTGAACGGCTCCCGTGGAAGGACATTCAAGCTTGTCCTCCGGCCTCTGCATGCGCAGCAAACCAGATGGAAGCAGGGATGGGAACCCTGCCTGTGATGCTCATCATAAAGTCTAGCTTGCTGTCCCTCAGCACTTTCATTCTGTCACCTGAGATAAGTCACCACAGGAGGATGTGCAGGTTGGATGCACAGAGGGGTCTAGAAGGGCTGGGGACGCCTGTGTACTTTCGTACCTGGGGGGACGAGGCAGTCCTGAAAACAGTCCACTTGCACATACAGCGGACCAGTGGTAGGTGTTCTTTTTAAAACAGGGGTGTGGGGGCCAGGAGGTGGCTGAGGGGGTGAAGTGCTGGGCATGCAACCCTGAGGGCCTGAGTTGACCAGGCATGATGGAGCATGTCTATAATTGTCGTATTGGGAAGGTTGAAATAAAAGGATTGCTGGGCTTCTCTGACCAGCCAGCTCAGCCTAATAGGCCAGCTCCAGGTAAAGAGACTGTCTCCCCAAAGTAAGGTGGGGATGAAGGGATGGCTCAGAGCTTGGGTCAGATCAGTTCCCAACACCCATATCAGGCAGCTCACAAACATCTGTACCTCCAGCTTTAGGGGATCCAGCGTCCTCTTCTGGCCTTCTCTGGTACCTGTAGTCATGTGCACATAACCACACAGCACTGGGGAAATCTAGGCGGGGCTCCACCCTGACCACGCCCCCAGCCCCTCACTGGGGCTTCTAGGCGGGGCTCCACCCTGACCACGCCCACAGTCCCTCACTGGGGGATTCTAGGCGGGGCTCCACCCTGACCACGCCCACAGCCCCTCACTGGGGGATTCTAGGCGGGGGCTCCATCCCTGAGCCACACCCCATCCCTTATTTTTTGAGTAGAGCTTCTCAGGAGAATAGGTTGCACAGCTGTGTGGGTCTCGCTGTAGAAGTTGGAAGACATTTTAAAGTGGATGTACCTGTACCGTGGAAGGTCACGCTGTCCAGTATTCTTTCCCCACTGTCCATCTCTTTCTGTCTTGCTGTGGCTGCTGGCTGATCCCTGCCCTCCCCTCCACTACCCCAAAGCAGTATTTGCCTGTCCTTGTAACTTCATGCCTCAGCTGACTGTACCACATGCCTCAGCTGTCTGTACTTCCTACCACACACTCACCAGCGCTGTCACCAACCCATATCCGGGTTGGTTTTGTGAGAGTCTCTCCTGTTAATCTACCCACTCTTTCCAGGTTACAAGCACTGTGGCATCCGGGCCCATTTTCCTCGTCCACTACTGGGTCTCAGCGCTAGGTAAACAGTAAACACTTCATGTATGCTTGCTGAGTCAATTAATTACTGGCTTTTGTGGGTCAGGCTTCGGTCAGTGCTTGGTTCTGGAGTGGAGCGGTGGCTCTCTCCTTTCTTTTCCTCCTTCCCTGCCTCTGCTCTTCCATTCCCTTCCTCTTCGCCTGTCTCTTCTTTCCGTTCCCTTCTCTTTATTGTATGACACTCTTCTGGGAGAGATGTGAACATGTGTGCACTCACCCCAGACAGCGGAGAAAAGCAAGGACACCACCAAAATCCAACTTGGTAAACTAACAAGTGTTCCTGGAGTCACTTCTGGGAGCAGAAATGACTCATCCATCTCAGCATCCCTGAGGCCCAGCATGGACGGCACTTGCTGGAATCCTGGAGCACGCTGCACAAACAGCCTGCAAGCAGGGCAGTCTCTTCCAGGTGCCCTGTCCCATCTGCACCTCTTTGGGGCAGTTCAGCCACCAGTGGTCCTTACAGCTTGTGTTTGAGGAGGGGCCTAGAGAGTCTGGTCTGTTTCAGGGACTTCCTGTTTACTTCTTGTTGTTTAGTTCCTGAGCTTAACATGCTTCTCTGTAGGATAGAGTGTATCACCCTCTTAGCATGCCCTGTGTCTTAATGAGCTTCCTTCCAAGTGGAAGGTTTTGTCTTAGAGGAAATTGCTAACCAGCCCCCTCTTCTCTCCTCCTTCACTCTCTCTCCCTCTCCTACCCTCTTCTTCCCTTCCTTTCCCTTGTTTCCCCCATTTTTGATACAAGGTCTCTATGTGTAACCCTGGCTGACCTGGAACTCACTATGTAGCTCAAGCTTATCTCAGTTATAGCTATCCCTCTTCCTCAGCTTCCCCAATGCTGAGATTACAGGTATATATACCACCACACTGCAATTTCATTCCTGATTTTTGGTTGGGGAACCCAAAGCATGGAGGTTAAGATAACCTGCCCAAGGTCCCCTGCTTACCTTTGTTAACCTAACATGCCCCCACACTGGCTGGGAGACTGGGCTATGAGGAGAGGAGAGAGGAGAGGCAGCCCCACTCCCAAAATGCTTTGGACTCAGGGTGTCATCAGCTCCTCCACTCCAAAGCTCTGGGTAGGATGCACAGCATGACTACCCTCTCTGGACCATCATGGGGCTGCCTCAGTGAGCCAGGCAGAGCCTGGAAGACGCCATCACTCTGCCTCTTCTATCTTCCCCAGCCAGGCCTAGTAAGGCATTTCCTGTTTCTGGTGGTTTTCCTGGGCTGGGGTTGTGGGTGTGGAAAGCGCAGAGGACAGAATTTGTGTTGAGTCTGGGTGGCTTTTCCCCAGCCCTCAACGGAGGCCTCCAGTCCCCATGCTGCTTCCTTGACCAGAATTCTCTCTATTTTGGGCAGAGGCACCAAGAGCCAACTTCTGACTTGACCACAGTGCCTGGCTCCTAATTTGCCTAAGGCCTTGTTCCTCGCCCGACAGCATGGCTCTCTTCATCCTGGAGCAGGAGGGAAGCTGAGGGATTGTCCCCACCGAGCAAGGAGGAACTCTTCTCCCACATGCCTCCTACAGCAAGCGGCTTCCTGTCCTTCATCACCTTTTTAACATACCTCATGATACTGGGAAGTTCTTCTAGCGGTCTAACCGCAGTGGCTGCTGCTCTCTGAAGGAGCTCTGTTCTCTAACTGGCCACTCTGAAGTCGAGGAAGGCGTGATGAATCATACTCCCTTTGGAGGGGTCATGTGACTGAAGGGAAGGCAGTCTCAAAGCTCAGCTGATCCTCCGAGGTTAGAAGGGAGTTTCCTGTTTTAGGCCAGACAGACACCTCTCACCTCTGCTGGCCTGCTGGCCCTGTCTGGATGTCTGGGGTTAGTCCAGGGCCCACAGGAATTCTGGGTGGTATGAATAATTCCTGTGATATGCTGGTCCCTAGTATGTCCCTGGGAGGGCTTGAGGAGGGGGGTGTGATGGCTCAGTGTGGCTCATCGAGTCAGGGAGGAGCAGGGGCAGGGATTGGCTTTCATGCTCCGTGGTTTCTCCATGCTCCTGCTTTTCACACGTGTGTCCCTTGGGTGGGCCTCAGTTATCCCACCGGTCAGAGAGAACTCATTTGTTCAGCCATTTTCATCTCTGGTTCGTGATATGGGCTAGGAACCAAACTTGGATTCTGTAGAGATGCCCTTAGCTGCTGAACCATTTCTCCAGCCCTCTGCATTCCATAGCAGCACAGGGATTCTTGTAACAGCCTGGCAAGGCTGGCTAGACGGGGAGCCCCAGGGATCCTTCGGGCTCCACCTCCCCAGTGCTGGGATTGCTAGAGAGTGGGGGTGAGGGGCCATGATGTACCAGTGGCTTCAATGCTGAAGAAAACCCCTCTCCCTTCCTGGGAGGCCATTAGCTGCCTACAGCTCCCCAGAGAGGGACATAGTCCTCATGCGGCCCTCCCCGTCCTCCAATACAACTTCTCTGGATCCCCGCCCTCCAGCCCCAGGTCTTTAAATACCTTTTCATATCTAAGAGTGAGCCCTTGAGTGACGTGTGGCCCTTAGGCGATGGGTGAAGTGTCCATGTTGGGCTGTTGCAGTTGTTACAAGTGGACCAGTCCTCTGTGGGGTGATGGTGGGGAGGCTGTGCATGTGAGAACAAGGCTCCCTGTGGCTATCAATCGAAATAGCTCAAAACATAGTCTAGAGCTGGGGCCATGTCTCAGCTGTGTCTGGCATGCATGGAGTCCTGGGTACCATTCACAGGATCACAGAAACCCAACCTGGGGTTCACGCCTGTCATCCCCAGCATACCAAGAGGTGGAGGCAGGAGGATTGGGACCACGTCCTCATCCTTGGTTATACAGTGAATTTGCGGCCATCCTGGGCTACCCAAGAACCTGTCTCACCAACAGGAAGAAGGGCTCTAGAGATGGTTCCAAGAGGAAAGTACTCTCCAAGGAAGTGTGCAGACTGGAGTTTCTACCTGGAACCCAATGGGAAGTCAGAAGTGCATGTGAGGTGGTCCTGGGATGAGATGGGAGGTGGAGACAAGGGAGTTCCTGGAGGCTCACAGGCACGGGGCAACAGAGAAACCCTGGCTCAAGACAGGTATAAGTCAAGTGCCAACACTGAGGTTGTCCTCCACCTGCCACACGAGTGTACCTGAACTAACACACACACACACATGCATGCAAATATATGCACGCATACAAATCCTAGACAAAGGAGAGTTAAGACTTCTCTAGGCAAAGAGCAAATGTGCTTAGCTTCACTAATTACTCAATAGCTTTGTAAAGAGTTGATGGCCTCACCCATTCCTTCTACTGTTTCACACTGAGGCCACTGGGTTCAGGAGCTGGGGAGCAGTGGTTGCTGAGACCTGATCTCTGCCCTCATTATGAACGGGGAGTTCACTGGGGTTCCGCCATCAGTACAGACGAGAGTGACGTGGTGTGATCAATACCATGTATCCAGTAGTAGAGGCTTAGCCTTTGGAACAGTAGGCAGATGGTGAGAGAGCTGTGAACATCATAGTGATGGTGGTGATGGAGATGGTGATGATGTTGGTGATGGTACTGGTGATAGCAATTGATGAGGGTAATGATGATGGTGATTATGGTGCTGGTAATGATGGTGATGGTTGGGATGATAGTGGTGATGATGGTGATTGTGGATGACAGTGATAATGATGATGGTGGTGATGATGGTGGTGGTGATGGTGGTGATGTTCATGACTGTGATAACAATCACAATAGTTTCCAGATACTGAGGGCTCACACCAGGTCAAGCTCTTTGAATGGCCTTATCACTGAATCACAAGATGCAGTAGACACAGCCCTCACTGCATTTGCCCTATCTCTACTTACCTGCTTATCAGTGTGTAACAAGCGATTCTGTGGCTTGACGGTATGATTCTCAAAGGGTCTTTGGGTCAGGAGTTCTGAAGTGGCTTAGCTTTGCACTTCACCCACAAGGTTTCCTGTGAGACCACAGCCAAATGTTGGACGAGGCACTGTCACTTGACGATCCACTTCCCAGGTGGTTCAGCTGTGAGGAACCTCAGATCTCCTCCACAGCACTGATTGGGTAGCCTTACAACACGGCTGTGGTCAAATGGTGTAAGAAGTCAAGGAGAACCAGCAAGGCCGCCATGCCACTCTTGAAGAGTCCCTTAGCATTACTTTCACTGATACTCTTAGTCACACAGTTGCTTCAGCAGGGGAGGGGGTTACAGGAGAGAGGGCTGCAGTATCTTCATGGACACTGGGAGCTGAGCACCGTAGTGGCCATCTTGGAGCCCGGCAGCCATCTTGAAGACTGGTGGCCATTATCGAACTGTTGGAATAGCTGTCGATATGTAATGATAGTTCTTGGGGACAGGCCGGGCGGTGGTGGCACACGCCTTTAATCCCAGCACTTGGGAGGCAGAGCCAGGCGGATCTCTGTGAGTTCGAGGCCAGCCTAGTCTCCAAAGTGAGTTCCAGGAAAGGCGCAAAGCTACACAGAGAAACCCTGTCTCAAAAAACAAAAACAAAACAAAACAAAACAAAAAATTCTTGGGGACAGGAGAGATAGTGGGTAAAGTGCTTGTTATGCAAGTGTAAGGACCTGAGTTTGAATCCCCAGGACCCACACAGAAAGCTGGGAATATACCTGTAATCCCCCAGTCCTGGGAGGTGGAGTCAGCCAGCCAGCCTAGGTTCATCAGAGAGACTCTGCTTCAGTAAGGAAACTGGGGAGTGATGGAGTAAGACAGTCAGTATCCAACTGCTGTCCACTCGTACACACAGCACACATGCACACACATATAAACAAACATACAACATTTCTGACAACTTTCAATTTCTTGCAAGGCCAGCAGCCCCACATGAATTTGCCATTGTCAGAACATCTTGCATAGTGTTTGTAACTCTATGATTTTCTACACAATCTTTTGAGTCATGTGCCAGCTGTAATAATTTAAAAACTGATTTTAGTAGAAATTGCATTGTCTTTGTGGCTCAGTCTTGGAAATTGCTGAAATAGTCTTCCCTTACTCCAAGGCTCAGGGAACGTCTCAGAAGAGGAGGCGGGAAGAATGTATGAGCTGGGGAGGGGTGCTGTGAAATGGTCTTCTGGACATGACGAAGCCATACCACCCGTAGACTGACTGTGGCTGTGGGTGCCTGCACAAGGTGAAGCCAGTATGGACGGGAGGGTTGATGGCGCTAGGCTCCACTCTCTCTGAGGAGCTATTGATGGTACACAGTTTCTATGGGTGAAGAATCATTCTTTGCTGAGAGTGTGGCCACTGGTGGGTTTCCCATGTTCCAGTGAATGCCTCACACCCAGGCAACACATGGGCAGCACAAATTGGACTTAGTGGGCTGTGAAAAAAACCAAAAGGGACACAAAGTTTTGAGGAGATTTTGAAGGATAGACAGGGTGGACACAATCACATTTCATTGTATACATGTATGAAATTCTCAAGAATAAAGAAAAATTATATTAAGAGAAAAATAAGTATGGACAAATGCTGCTTTACTCTTGGTATTAAAACTATTTGCTTTGGCCAGGTGGCAGTGGCACACACCTTTAATCCCAGCACTCGGGAGGCAGAGCCAGGCGGATCTCTGTGAGTTCAAGGCCAGCCTGGTCTACAGAGCGAGATCCAGGACAGGCACCAAAATGGCACAGAGAAACCTTGTCTCGAAAAACAAAACAAAATCTGCTTTGTTTTTTGTGATCAAGTGTCTCGTGTGTCTGTCTGTCAGTGTGTCATGAGCATGCCTGGTGCCTATGAAGGACATCAGTCCCTTGCAACTGTGCGTCATCATGTGGGTGCTGGTTCTTTACATGAGCAACAAGTGCTCTTATCCAGTGAGCCATCTCTCTAGCCCCAATTCTTGAAGATTTTAAACATGGATACAATGAGATATTATCACACCTCCATCCACCCCTCCTTTTCCTCCTATATCCCATCCAATACACTTCCTCCCAACTTCACGCTGTTTTATAATTCAGTATACTCGGTGAGTGCTGCCCGTGTGTGGGGTATCTACTGGGCTCAGGAAGCCCACCAATGACCATACTGTTAGCAAACAATGATTCTCTCTCGCCAGAATGCCAAGAGCTCCTTAGCAGGGGCGGGGCCTAGGTCATCTAACAGTCTGAGCTGGGGCCAGGCTGGTTTGATGCTGCGGGCACCCACAGTTGCTATCAGTTCCCTAGCGATGACAGTGTCACTTCCAGCAGACAGCATCTCACAGCATTCCTCCCCATCCCCCGTGGTCTTTCCACACCCCAGGGCATTCCCTGGGCCGCGATTGGGATGGGGTTAAATATAGACGCCTTGTGTAGGGCCGAGCACTCAGTCTCTTGTTCTCAGCACAGAGTCCGGTTTTTCCTACAAGATGCTCCAGTCTTTGGGTTCTCCACACAATCACTTCTCGTTACTGCAAACTCTTGGGCAGCCCACATCCTTCCCGAGATAACGAACGAGTCCATCCTTTCTGCCTCTCGGAGTCAATCCTCACCCTCCCTGCCTGATGCAACTGCTGCTAAGCCTCGTCACTGTGCTTGCTCTAGGATTTGGGCAAACATTATCTTATCTTAAAAATGTGTGTATACAATAGTAAATAAATACATCTTTAAAGAAAAAAATGAAGGCACTTGCCACCAAGCCTGATGACTGATCCCCTGGACCCGTGTGCTGGAAGGAAGGAACCCACTCCTACAAATTGTCCTCTGACCTCCATGTGTGCATTTGCTCACACACACACATATGCAATAAAAACGCAACATTTGCTGAAGGCAGGAGGGTTCTATAAGTTCAGTGCTATTTGGGGCTACATAGTGAATTCAAGGCTGGCATAGTTTTTGTTTATTATCATTATCATTGTCATTGTGGGTGTGGCTGTGCATGCATGTGCCACAGTGCATGCACATGCCACGGTGCATGTGTGGAGGTACAACTGTGGATCCGTTCTCTCCTTCCGTCTTTGTGTGGGTTCTGGAGCTCCAGCTCAGATCCTCAGGGTTGTCCAGCAAGTGCCTTCATCTGCTGAACCATGCTGCTGGCTGTAGTTAGGTTTCTCTGCTCCTGCCTGGCCCCATGGTCACACAGCTGCTTATAAAATAACCACTTAGAGGCTTAATATTATTTACAACTGCCTGGTCTATGGCAGGCCTATTGTTAGCTAGCTTATATCTTAAATTAACCCATTTCTATTAATCTATGTTTTTCCATGTGTTCTGTGGCTCACTGGTCTGCTGGCATGTTGTTCCTTGGTTGGCAGGCTGGCGTCTCTTTTCTCTGCCTTTCTTCTTCCTGTCTCTCTCCTTGGATTTCCTGCCTGCTCTAACCTGCCCTGCCATAATAAAGAGCAGATTCTTTACTAACCAATGGGAACAACATATATTCACAGCATACGGAAAGACATCCCACAGATCTTCCCCTTTTCTATCTAATCAAAAAGGAAGGTTTTAACTTTATCATAGTAAAATTACATATAACAAAAAGTTATCAAGCAAGAATTACAGTTACAATATCTAGCCTATTTGTATTTGGCAAAATTAAAGAAAATATTTTATCATCTATCCTATATTTGTGAATCTAAGGTTTTATTTTTAATTTATTTTTTATCATAACCTAGGAAAATTATAACTATCTAGTCTTCAACTCCACCAAAGACCTGAGAAGGAACATAATAATACCCGGGGAAAATGGAAAATGCAAGCAAGCAATTTCCATAATTTTGGGGAGAATAGACAGAGACAGCTGGCATCCTGGACAGTTACCTAAAGTTTCTCAGCGTTGTTGGGGCATCCAATTTTGCTACAGACCTCGCATATCTGACAGACCATTTTCAGAGGCAGGAATTTTGGAAGACCCTCTTACCTGTCTTGTCAGAGTTCAGTAGTCGCTTTTCCTGGTGTCTCGCTTTTTGATTAGACAGAAAAGGGGAAGTGCTGTGGGATATCTCTCTGTATGCTGTGAATATGTGTTGCTCTGATTGGTTGATAAATGAAGCTGTATTGGCCAAAGGCAAGGCAGCTTAGAGGCAGGCAGGAAATTGAAGGAGAGAGAAAGGAAGGAGAAAGGCAGAGTCTGGAGAGGCGTCAGCACCACCAGGAGAAGCAAGATGTTAAAGTGTCAGTAAGCCACAGCCATGTGGCAACTTAGATAAATAAAAATGGGTCAAGTTATAAGAGCTAGCTAGCAAGAAGCCTGCCACAGGCCATGCAATTGGTAATTAATATTAAGCCTCTGAATGATTATTTTATAAACGACTGAGGGACTGTGGGGCTGGGTGGGACCTAGGAATGTGGGACCGCTGGGCTGGGCTGAGTGGAGAACCTTCCGACTACAGCTGGCCCTATTTCATTTTACTTACACTTGTATTTATTTTTACATCTGTATTTCCTGGTTGCCTGTGTGTGTGTGTGTGTGTGTGTGTGTGTGTGTGTGTGTGTGTGTGTGTGTGCACATACCATGGGGTGTCACCAGGCTCATTGCTCTTCCCTGTAGTTCCTTTGTCTTAAGAACATCCGAACCTTCCTGTCTACCTGCTGTGAGAAGTTCGGCCTCAAGCGCAGCGAACTCTTTGAGGCCTTTGACCTCTTTGATGTACAGGATTTTGGAAAGGTGAGCTGGATTCCTAGTGCCCAGAGGTTGGACCTCAATTTGTTCCCATTAGTACCTGATGTGTGTGTGTGTGTGTGTGTGTGTGTGTGCGCCCACTCGGGGGCTGGTAGTGGAACCAGGTTGGCCTTCCGGTATGCTGCCCGCAGCATGGGCTTGGGATATGGGACGAGTTCAGGGATCTGCCCACCCGCTTCCTGTGTGAACTCAGCTGAGCTCTGCCTCTCTGATCCCCAATCACTCCCAAGTAACAAATTATTGCCTTGCCCTGCCTGAGTGCTCATGTGGACCCAAGAGTGGGGAGGCTTTGTTTGTGGTGCAGGGATGTAGGGGAGATGCTGAACAGTGCTCCCCAAAGTCTCAAGGGCTAGCCTGTGTGCTGGGATCCTGGGGGGTAGGATGGAAAGGGGTTTCGAGCAGCTGTGCCCTCACCGCAGGTCATCTACACCCTGTCTGCTCTGTCATGGACGCCCATCGCCCAGAACAAAGGAATCATGTGAGTAGCAGTCAGGGCTGTGGCTCTGGGGCCTGTCTCCAGCCCCCTGTCCCACTGCCTTGCTTATAAGCCTTTCTGTCCTCCAGGCCCTTCCCAACAGACGACACCACCATGGGCGACGAAGATATCTACAGTGGCCTTTCAGACCAGATTGAGTGAGTATTGGGGCCTGATGTGTTCAGGGTTTGTGGGACACAGTGGAGATTGGAGTCTGAGGGGACCTGAATCTTCCTAGAGTCTGAGGGGACCTGGATCTTCCTGAAGTCTGAGGGGACATGGATCTTCTTGAAGTCTAAGGGGACATGGATATGTTCCAGGGGCCTGAGGATGTAGAGCCCATCCTGGGGTCTGAGGGATACGGATCTGTCCCAGGGCCTGAGGGGACATGTATCTGTCCTGGGCTCTGAGGGGGACACATTGAAAGGCCTGGGGCGTATTGTGGATTCAGCCTTGATTCTGAATGGATCTGATGGGTCCTTGGCTTGGGGACATGGCTTGAATCTGTCCCCCCAGTGATACTGCGGAGGAAGATGAGGACCTTTATGACTGCGTGGAGAATGAGGAGGCAGAGGGGGATGAGATCTATGAGGACCTCATGCGTTCAGAGACGGTGCCTACGCCGGTGTGTGGGTGTGGGAAGGGCTGGGCAGGTGGGGAGGTGGGGACAGTTGTAGAGCGCTTCACCAGCCTCTGTGGCCCCTGTCCACAGCCCAAGATGACAGAGTATGACAAGCGCTGCTGCTGCCTGCGTGAGATCCAACAGACGGAGGAGAAGTATACAGACACGCTGGGCTCCATCCACCAGGTGCGCTATACCCATGAGTCCCGCCAGGGGGCCTCCTCCTCCCTGCCCCCTCACAGGGGGTCTTCCTAGGTAGCCCAGGCTGCCCTGAAACTCACAATACTCCTGCCTCAGCTTCCTGAGGGCTGGGATGAGAAGTATGTGCCACCCCCAACCCCGGCTCCACTGTTAAAAAGCCCAGCTTAATAGATGGATAAAGACACCAAACAACCCACTCAGTCAGTTATTAAATCCAGGGATGGGCAGCCAACGCCACTGTCTAATTATAGAACATGGTGCTGTTCTAGACAGACATACTATATACCTCAGCTGTCACCTTTCAGTTTTCCATTCTCCCAGAACCTCGGGACCCACGGGAACACTTTCTGTGAGAGTTCCACACCATATGGTCATTTTTGTGTCTGGTTCTCTCACCTAGCACAATGTCTGTGGGGTCCCTCCACATGTGTCAGAGCCTGTTCATTGCTAGAGTAATATTCTAGCATGTGGAAGGACCATACTTGGTCTTTCGCCTGCTGGTTGGACTTTGATGGTGTCCACTTTGGGGTGATTGGTGATAACTCTGCCTTGGAACAGTTGGAGGCAATTTTTGTATGGACATTCCCTTCCTTTTGATTCTTCTTTATTTTTTTAAAATTAAATTTATTCATTTTATCACTATGTAGCTGGCCTAGAAGCACTGGGATGACAGGCACGTGTCACCATGCCTAGGCTTCCATTTCTTTCGTCTCTCTGTCTCTGTTTATCTGTCTTTCTTCTGTTTTTCTTGCTCGCCCTCTCCCGTTTGTGTGTGTCTCAATCTCTAATTCTCTGCCTGTCTCCAGTTCTGTTTCTGCCCATCTCTATGTTTCTGTTGCTCTTGAACTGTTCCCCCCTCTCTGTGTGTCCGTGTTTCCGTGTGTGTGTGTGTGTGTGTGTGTGTGTGTGTGTCCGTGTGTGTCCGTTGCTATCACTATGCAGGTGCCTGTGTCTTTCTGTACTATCTCTGTTTCTGACTCCATCTCTTTCTGTCTGTCAGTCTGTCTGTCTCTTCTTGCCGTGTCTGCCTGTGCTCTTGTTGCTGTTCTCTCTGTGTCTGTTTCTAGCTGTTTGTGTGTCCCCTGCCTCATCTTCTTTTTTTTGTCCCTCTGGGCGGGCTGGATGGAGGATCCTCTTCATCTTATGCTCTCTCCCCTCTCCTCAGCACTTCATGAAGCCCTTACAGAGATTCCTCAAGCCTCAAGACATGGAGACCATCTTCGTCAACATCGAGGTGAGCCGGCGGGCCCCCAGACCTCTTTGCCTCTTTCCACGGAGATAATCTCCGAGCCTCACTCACCCTGGAACACGTGTGCAGCTCTTTCCTGTCCTGCTGCTCTGTGTCTGTGCCCGGGCTCCAGCCCTGTCTTGCCTTCCTTGTTCCCTTGGGGTAGGAGCTGCTCTCCGTGCACACCCACTTCCTGAAGGAGCTGAAGGATGCCCTGGCTGCCCCAGGAGCAACCATTGCTGTACCAGGTCTTCATCAAGTATAAGGAGAGGTGAGACATGGCTGACCAGACCCTGGAGATCACAGCCATGCCAGAGCATGAGAGACATTAGAGAACACTGGGCAGGGTTCGTCACTGAATGGGGGATGAAGGCTGAGTGAATCCAGGACTTGGGGGATTCCAGGTGGAACCTCTACCCCTGACCACGCCCCCAGCCCCTCACTGGTGATTCTAGGCGGGGCTCCACCCTGACCACGCCCCAGCCCTCACTGTGGGGTTCTAGGCGGGGCTCCACCCCTAGCCACGCCCCCAGCCCCTCACTGGGGATTCTAGGCGGGGCTCTACCCTGACCACGCCCCAGCCC
>NW_023413880.1:0-8015 GCF_903995425.1 Onychomys torridus | reverse complement strand
AGGAAATGACATTTTGTGTTTATCGCTGCCTGATAAATCGTAAGTTTTCTGGGTGGGCACTTTTCTAGAGCTTTTTCTTTCATTGACTGTACATTTTCTTCTCCAGGACTCCACAGTCACCACAGTGGAATGTCAAGTCTCTAGCCAGAAACAAGGGCAGCCCAAGATCTAGCAGGAGGTCCCTCCGTAAGACCCCCTGAAGACAGCCAACTGAAACAGTGTGTGTCAGCGATAACTGAAGGCAGAGCCCTGCAGGGACATTTGCTGTTCTCGCGTGGAAGAGGAAAAAATAGTGTGGCATGGTCTGCATGTGGAGCCACTTGCCTGTACAGTGGCAAGTCCTTTCATAGGATACCAACATGGCTTTGTTCAACTTGTATATGGCTAACCAACCTTCCATATGTCTTTATGTTACTGTAGTTGAGATTTGTAAATATATAGAAAGATGACATGGACTTTTTTACAATAACATTAAGCTGTTTAATATTGTGACGTATTTTGAGTGTCAAGCCTTCTGTGGTAAGTGACAATCTGGTCTTTAAGGAACACAGTTTTGGAACCAGCTTTCTTCTATATGACTCAAGTGTCTGTAGTTTCTCTGAAGTTGTTATAATAGATATTTCCCCTTGGCTAATGGCAAAATTTTGACTAAAATATTTTTCTATTATTTATAATTACAGATTTTATTAAAAGAGGTGTACAGTCTTTCTAAAATGAAGTAATAAAGGTCAAATATAAATATAACCTCTTAGCATTAGTATAATTTTTCTGGCTTTTGGGACAGGGCTTTATTGGTAGTCTTCTTAACATTGCATCAAGGATTTACAAATACTTAATACAAATAAGATCAACTCTTTCCCCTTATGGTTCATCTGCCCACCTGCCTTTGTTCCCATAAAGAAACTTTGTCTCCCTAACAGACATCCCAGTGGTACACTCGGTATAATCCTGCTTATGATAAAAGGGTTCCTTGACCCTTAGCATGGTGGTGGTACTGATATGTGACACTGCTAAGGACTGCTCCACAATTGGGCATGACTCACGTCTCTTGTGTTGGTACTGTTTCTGGAATCCAGAGAGATGGAAGTGAATGTTCTGCTTTTTTGGAGACATGAGTCTTGCTGTGTTGCTCAGCATGTTGAACTGGACTCATCCTTTTCTTATTTCAGCCTCCTGAGTGGCAAGGACTACAGGCATGTTCTGCCATACCTGGCTAATGCCACCCTCCTCCCGCCCCATGCTAACCAGGACCAGGCAAGCCCTCTAGCACTTACTCTCTGGCACCAAAATTACTGTTTGTAGTGTGCATGTGGTAGCTAGATCTGGGGATGGAGAACTGCTATACCATCACGAAGCTCTGACAGTTGGTGGGATAAGTGTCCTAGCTGCTCTTGAGTGAACACTTGGCTGAGTACAGATGCCGATTTCCTTATTGTGATGGGGCCTTTGTGGAGTATGTGCCTAACCAAATGCTAAGACTACAGGGTCAACTAATACAAAGAAAGAAGTGGTTTCATTTGTTCGTTTTTTTAAGTTTTTATAAGTGGGTGAGTTTTAACAAATAACCAATTGCAGTTGTGTTAGTTTAAGTCTGTAAAATGTATGAATAGTGAATAGCTTCATCAATAGCCAGAAAACAGCCTCTTTTGGCTTTCTTCAGTCACATTCACATCCTACTGGGAAGTGAGCTCCTGCGGGCCATGTCTGTTTTCCAGGCTCACGTGTTGCTCTGTCAGACTTAGTTCCCGTGGCACTGTGAAAGAAGGCTTTAGGGTGTAAGAGTATAAGAGGGGGCCACGTGACTACCTACTGCTGGGACAGCCACTGGATGGCCAGTGTATATTCTCCCACCCCATTAGAGTGGAAGTCTCCTGCTCTACCAAGAGAAAGACAGAGGTAGAGGAGGGATGATACTATCTGAGACGCAGAGGTAAGAGGAACCAGGCTCCACAGGGCAGCCACGGAATTACTGCCCTGCTGTTCTTGCTGGTATCTTAGCATACAGCCTTCCACATAAGAAAAAACCAGTGTGCTTCAAGTATTCAGTGAAAAAAGGAAGAGAAGGGGAAAAAAAAATATAGATGTAGAAAAAAATATTAAGATCACAAAGTGACTAGCTTCTCCATAAAAACCTTTCTGGGTGCAAGGTAGGATTAGGAACTCCTCCTTTAGATGCTCCTGGCTTCAAACCACTTTACATTATGAGTCTAGCATGATAAAGTGTTTGAGACCAAGAACGTCTGTTCCTAAAGAATAAAGGCTTTTGAATGGTGTTTCTAATGTCCCATAAAATGAGCAGTGTCTCAGATAGATAAAAGATTTAAAATAAAAATTAGAAAACTGCTTTTGGTCAGGCGTTTTCCTTTGCTCGCCTCAGGCTTTGTACCCTGGCTGTACTTTCTGGTAGTCTTCAAAGAACTGGACACAACGGCTTGTCATGGAGGAGACAGCCTGCAGTGTTGAGACACTTTTATCATAACACAGAGGAACAGTAGAATCTTTTTTAAATATTACTGGAGTCCAGGTTCAGTTTCAAATTGCCTTTGGCCTTAGATGCACTTAACAACTGAACAAATAATTAAAATGAATTTTAAAAACAAGTACACTGGCTTTGTCTTATGACCTATCCAAACAGACTGGAGTTCTGCCAGAACACCCAAAGACTAGGATGTCACTGGCCACCAGCCTTCCTCAGCTTCCCACCTAAGACCAGCAAGCACTGCACGGCCTAGCATACCACCAATGAGCATTTGAATCGGAGCAGAGCTGAGGTCAGGGCTGGGCAGGCTGTAAGAGAAGATTGCGTCCCACACAAGTTAGTGACCATGAGCAGTGACTTAACTAACCCCAGGAACCATCCAACTTGGTCTATATAGTACCTCTGGGGAATCTCAAGGAAGAGGCCATTCAAAACTAGCCCAGGAGACCCCAGGGTTGCTTAATGCAAAAAGATAGAAACATGACTAGATTGGAATCCTTTAATGGTTTCCTAAGCAACAGTGGTCAGACGTAAGTTTTCTTATCAAAAATGCTAAAGCTTTTTGTGAAGAAAGGAATGTTCAGCCAGCCTCCTTAAGAGAATTCCTTAAAAGACTTTATTACTGGTATTGAACACTAGTAGCCCAAGCCTTCTAGCTGTAAGTTGAACTCTTAAAAAAATACGTTTTGAAACACTGTGTGGCAATATATTTACAGTTTATATAGAAATCTTCAATAATCAAAATACATCTTTAGCAAAAATTTAGAATGTTAAAATTTTATAAAATAAGCAAAATCAATAGAAAAGCAGACTTCAGTACCATTTCAGACTTAGCTTAAGACACAGGTTCTAAATCTTGGTGGCTCTTGGGAACAAGAGTTCTCTGGGTAAGATCTCTCTCTTCAGCAAGCAATTTTACCTTTCTGGTTTGGGTTTTTATAAAATGCTGATCCAGACAGATTCTCCAGGAGGGACATGAAACTACGGGCCAGTCAACAGAGGCAACACGGTGGGTCAGGGTCCAGGGAGCAAGGCACTGCCTGAAAACCTTCGTGGGCACGTCCCAGATGTGCTCACACAGCTGCTGCCGCAGCCCAGCCCTCAGAGTCTCACAGCCAGTGTTGTCCTGGCTGCTAAACACCTGGGGCAAAACCAGTCCAGAACAAGAGAACGATGACAAAAAGGCCTTGAAGATCATCCTAACCCTGCTCAGGGCGTCGGGCTAGCAAAGGTCTAGGTCACTAGGCCCATCTCCAGGAGGGTTTCTTTTATTCATGTGGCTTGTTAAAGAGCAAGGAAGGAATCAACTTTGGCCAGAACAAAAGGCTTCTGCCTGGTCGCTCTGTCCAGGCGCCCTGGGCTCCCAGCAGCCCTTGGCCTGTCTCCAATAGAGGTATCTGCAAGTGCTTTCTCTCAGGCGGCAGGTCTCAGATAACAAAGGATGATTTATGTCTGAAGTCACCCTGCAAAGGCAGCACAAAGAACCATTCAGGGGCTTTTGTTGGGTGGTGTTGAAGACACACTGGTCAAGTGTCCCCAGAAGAGGAAGCCGGGGCAACTAAGCAGAGGAAAGCCTCACTCAGTAGTAAATGAACCCACAAGGAAGGAGTTACCATGAAGGCCAAGGAACTCAGGGGTGCACTGTGACTCCCAGGTACCTTGAGATCTACTGGGTTTCCCGGCAGGACACACCCAGACCAGTAGGTTTTCTGCTCTCTTACCTCCTCATTTGTCCGAATGTAGTTAACTCCATCATGCTTCCCTGGACTCTTATAACTGTGAACAGAAGAGGGCAGGTCAGTGGTGTGCCTATGTTAATGCAAGCCTGAACTTCACCTTCAGACAAGGCAGGCATACCTTTCTCCATCTTGTTTATTGTTGATGAAGCAGCCACGTCTGTATGCACAGCAGATGGCCATTGTGATCAGAACAAGAACAATGAGGACAACCAGGACTCCCCCAATAATCCCAGCAATGTTCAGATCATCTACAGAAAGTTTGTGGGCAGAGATGGTATGATCCATTAAAAGACCTTGACCTTGTTAGGTCAGGTCACCTTTCCAACCCCTACCCCCCACCCCGACACCATTTACCCCTCTGTCCATTCATGCCTACTCTATCCAGAAGAGAAAACTGACTCTTAGCATCTCTCGGGTTTAGAAGATACAGACTGTGATAACCCCTGATCAGAAAACATACTAGGACATAGATGGTTCAAATGCAGTTACACGCAAAGCCACTGAAGTTTACCGGTGTAGAAAAGGCTTTAGGTCTTGTAAGTATTACTCATGGAGAAATGGCTGTATTTCTGTAGAATTAGGAACTAGGAGCCCTAAGGAAAAGTCGCCTTCCTAATTTGTAGCGCCTGCCTTTGCTGTAGATTACCTGGGGAGAAGAAAGCTTCAAATCTTAAACATAAAACTGTTAAGGCAAATGAACTTTCACTTCGCAGGCTGCCTATCCTCAGCCCTCTTAGAGTCCCTGCAAGATCAGGAGGAGGCTCTGGTAGTTTTTCCTTTGTGTAAATAAAGATGCCTGAGGAATGCAGGAAGCCTTCTACAAGAGCAAATGACCTAAAGTAATTCCCAAACTTGACGGGTGAGACACAGCAGAATGCTACATGTACACAGACACTTCCCACAATTTCAGGTGGTCCCTGGACCCTGTGTGCCACAGTCCTCCATAGGCTATGGAAGCCACTGCTCTGGGTGTGGCCACAACTGAGATTTGAGAAGCTCCCCATGTGGCTCAACTCAGCCTGTCTACTTCCTCCTGACCCGTGAGCTCACTCCCTAGAGATGACATCACAGAACAGAGAAATGCATGGGGCTTTGAGTTTCCTACAGAAATAGCTACTCTAACTGACTGGATCCTAAGAGGCCCATCAGGGCTCCCCATACAACTGGGTTTTAACACTACTGATTTACCAAAGGGTTTATTATACCCTGTGAAAGTTTCCTGGCTGTGCTGTCAACACCTATGGCCCCCAGGAAGTTGGTTTGAGGATCTACCTATTCAGATCATGTGCTTTTTCATGCTCCCCTCAGGCCCCGTTGGATCTGAGGAGTCCCTTGTCAGCTCCAGAGGAAAACTGATTCATGGTGAGAGGTGAGCTAAACTGATGTCTAGCATTCAACTTTAAATGTTCTATTCATTCCCCAAACTTGAGTGTAATCTTTTCAAGTGACTCACAGACTTCCATGTCCTGCCCCTCACACCTGGATGCGCCTGCATCATTGGAAGCAATGCAGTAGTACTGTCCAGAGTCATCCTTGTGGACAGCATTGAAAACCTGGTTCAGAAACGACAAGGATTACTTCACGCAACAGGACAGACACCAAGGCTGACACCTGAGGTGTGATTCTCACCTCAGAGTTTGCAACGAGGAATTCTCTCCAGGACAGAGAGAGAGCAAAGCTGTGTAAGAGCTAGAAGAACCCAGCTTCATTTTCACTGAAGTCAAAGCAATCCTAACAGTGATACCAAATATCCCACTACAAGTCACCTGATCACTACATGCAGTTGGGAATTTCACGGACCAAGACAACTCCTGCTGAGAAGTACCTCAAGGCAGGCATGTCCTTTGGTGAGTGACCAAGCCTCTTTTTTTTTTTTGTCCCATGTGGCCTCCCACTACCAGTAGGTTATTCTGAAGCAAATTCCCGATATGTTTTATAAGTAAGTCTGTATCTCTATATTAGTGATTCTCAACTTCCCTAGTGCTGTGGCCCTTTTAATCCAATTGTTCATGTTGTGGTAACCCCCACCATAAAGTTATTTTCACTGCTACTTCATAACTGTGATTTTGCTACAGCTATGAATCTGTTTTCCGACAGTGACCCCTGTGAAAGGGTCGTCTGACCCCCAGGTTGAGAACCACTACTTTATACAATAAGGACTTAACTATAATCACAATACAACTGTGTTGATAACTGCCTAATAACAAACATCTGCCCAGTAATCACATTTCCCTCCCATGATAATTTATCTGGCGGGCTGATTATTCAAACTAGGATTCTAACAGTGCCTACCCATTTGTTTACTTGCCGCTTGGTCTCTTCCAGATGCACAGGTGCCCTTTTGTTTGACCCTTAGCACTTACTTATAGAACAGCATGCACTTTTCCTGTACAGTTCCTGAGGTTCTGGGGTTTTGCCTCTGCCTTGAAAAGCAGCCTCACCGGCCCTCCTTAAAAGGTCTGCGTCCTCCCTTGAGAAGCGATCTTACCAGCGTGCCTGTCTCTGAGTTCACAAGGAAGGAGGAATTGTGGAACCTGGGATTGGCTCTGGAGTCTGTGGGCAGTGGCACGTCGTTGCGGTACCAGCTGTAGTGAGGCCGGGGATAGCCCTCACTCTCCTGGCACAGCAGTGTCGCCATCTTGCCTACGGGCACAGCTTTCGGGACTCTGCAGACAGGGGTCACTGGCTTCACTGCGGGCAAAATACGAGCTGGTGTTTAAAGGTCAGCGCAAGCCCCTCGTAACAAAACCCAGTACAGTAAACCCGCTCCAAAGACCACGCCCATCTGCGGCCTGCCTGCTGCCTGCTGCCTGCTGCCTGCACCCTGCCTGCACCCCGCCTGCTATTGGGGCTCATTCCACCCCGTGTGTCCAATCCGGTTTCTAGCTCTCCCACCTTCAGGAGTAAACCGAAAAGGAGACTATGCAAAGGCAGGTCCCTCAGCTGGTAAGGAACACAGACGGTGCTCTGCCTCCGGGTTTCCCACCCCAACTCTTGACAGCCTCACTAGCTCCCCTCTCCAAACAGCAGATAGCCCCAGCAACGCAGCTCTGGAAGAATGAAATCATTCGTAAGGCCTGGCCAGTGGACGTGCTTCACATTAACAGGTTCCCACCTTGCACAATTAACTCGATGGTAATCTCATCAATTTCTTTTCGGTCATTTAGAGCAACGACCTCACAGCGATAGATGGCTGAGTCCTTCCGTGTCACATTCCAGATCCTTAATGAAGTTTTTCCAAACACATCTGAACGACCTAGCAGGTCCCCTGTAAAAAAGAAGACACAAGTTACCAGCCACTGGAGGACAGTGTGGGGCTGGACTTGATGGTAGGGCAAGAAGACCGCAGACTGCTTTCTATTCTGTCCCCAGCTGAAAGAAGTGATTTTCATGAGGACCGGGCCACTGACTTCTTCCCATATGCAACCTGAGCATCAAAAATTGTAACTGGTATTTAAGATAAATCCAATAACCTTATTTCTCTTTATCATCTCCACGAGAGAATCCCCACCAAATAAACATTAAAAAATAAAACCCACAAAGGATGTGTGGCTATCCACATGAAAAAGCTGTGGAAAGCTGAACACTAGCTGCCCTCCCTATTCAACAAACACCTATATAAGAGCTGAATGATATGCCAGGTGAGGCACTCGGGGGGCAGAGGCAGGTGGATCTCTGTGCGTTCGAGGCCAACCTGGTCTATAGAGTGAGTTCCAGGCAGGGCTACAAAAAAGAAACCGTCTTGGGAAAAAAAAAATGTTGAATGAGAGTTAGGCTTAATGGAACATTTATTTGCA
>NW_023413879.1:0-1616 GCF_903995425.1 Onychomys torridus | reverse complement strand
CAGTCTGTCTTTTCTAGTTCATGCAAAGTTTATGATTGCATTTTTTCTTAACATCAGAACAGCATCTCATAGAGTAGATGTAACACATTTTCCCTGTCTATTTGTCAATGGAAGGACAGGTGGCCTGTTTCCACTTCCTGGAAGTGACTAGTGCTCTTGTGGCTATAACGACAGTGATCATTTCTGAGGAAGGATCTGTGGAGTGTCAGGTCCTTTTATGAATTTTCCAAAGAGTGGTGGAGCTGGGTCATATGATAGACTCCTTTTTAGATTTCTGAGGATTCTCCACAATGATTTGCAGAATGGCTGGACCAGTTTGCAATTCCACCAACAGAGAATCAGGGTCCTGTTTCCCACATCCCTTCCAGCATTTGTTGATGTTGTTCTGTGGGCCTTTATTATTATGACTGGGGTAAGGAAAAAAAATCAATCTGTTCTCAAATTGAATACCCAACCATTAGGAAATATTGTTCCTAATGGGCTTTAGAAAAATGCTTTTGTTATATTTAAAATCAGACTCTTGATGACTTTCTATCCTTGCAATAGATGAAATAATAACTATCCATAGTATGAGCTTATTCAGTGCACATATGATCCATGCCCAATGCGTTTCCCTTTGAGAATAAAAAGGAACATTCCAAAACACAAAGAGAGCTTCAAGCATTATTGTTGCAATACCACATTTTTACAAGAAGTGTATACATTTTAATACCTCCATCTTTAATTTACCAAGGGAAACACTGGATTGTTTCATTGGGAGAGCATATAAAAAAATCTGTGTGTCCCAGGACACCCCATTTCGTAGGAATCATTGTGACTCTGTCATTGTTTGCTTACATTACTTTTTCCTCCCACTGTTTCTGTTCTGTTGTAAACTCTATAAACTTGAGTAATTCTAACGATAAGGGCTCTAAAATGTTCCCTGGTCTGAAACTAGAAATGCTAATGTGACAATCGCAAGTGGAAAATTCTACAGATGGCTTCATGAAATCGGTCAGTATCATCAATACACAGGCACACTAAGAATATTGTATGAAATAACCTTAGTTTATGTGTATAAGGAGTGTGCTAACACAGGTGAACTTTTTTAAGACTTGGACCCATTACCAAGATATTGTATTTATGCAAACACTATAAACTTTTTTAAAAATCTGAATGCTCAACCATTGTGATTTCAAGTATTTAAGATAAAGAATTTCTAATAACAGCAGTTTGAAAAAGGTCTGAGTTAGAAGATTTAGATAAAATTACTTGATTAATGAACTTGACTACCCATAATCTATAAATAAAAGAAACAAATCCTCATAACAAGAAAATTCAGTAACTCTAAAAGAGTCATTCACTGAAACAAATCCATAAATTAAGCTTGCTGTCTTAGCTTTCAAGATGCTATAATACAATACCATAGATCGCATGGCTCTGCTACATGTGTTTCTCACAGTTCTAAAAGGGGCAAGCCCAAGATCATGATGCAGATGGATTAAGTGCCTGGTGAGTGTCCTTCCCCAGCATCCAGAGAACTGACTTATAATGTCCTTCCAAGGCTGGAAAGGAGGCCAAGACAGGGAGGAGAAGAGAGGAGAGGAGAGGAGAGGAGAGGAGAGGAGAGGAGAGGA
>NW_023413878.1:0-12209 GCF_903995425.1 Onychomys torridus | reverse complement strand
CTTTGCATTTCAATAGCATCTGGAAGAAAGCAAGCATAGTGGCTCATTCTGCCTACACAAGATACAACCACATCAATTCACACAAGACAGCCTCAGCTTTCCAATGGTTCCTTGACATCTTAGGTTATGGAAGGTGCTTCTGTGAGGCCAGACTACTCACTCTGCCACCCACCCATAAAGTGCCTTTTATATAAAGACTGAATGAGGGCTGGAAGATGGCTCAGAGGTTAAGAGCACTGGCTGCTCTTCCAGAGGTCCTGAGTTCAATTCCAAATAACCACATGGTGGCTCACAACCATCTGTAATGACATCTGGTGCCCTCTTCTGGCACACAGGCATATATGCAGGTAAAACACTGTATACATAATAAATAAATAAACAAATGAATAAATAGAAGTTGGCACTTCAAGATTTTAAGGAAAAAAAAAGACTGAATGGAAACATGGAGGTACTGTTACAAATCCTGCAAGACCAGCCAGAAGAGGATTCACTTCTGCATTATTGGGCCCACACTACAAGACCTTTGTACTCAGGTTCATGTCATTGACTATGAGAGATGTGATCCACTGACAGTTTCTTCTATCACAATTCACCAATCAAAAGTGAGCACCAGATATACACATATTTCCAGACTACATCAGAATACACACAATTTCCAAGGAGAGCTACTAATTACAACTGAAGGCTAGGTGCTTTGGCAGTGACAGAGGCAGGAAGAATGGGTGTTCTGGTGAAGACCATATTTTTATTTTTAAGTTTATTACATCTGTATTGCCTGCATATGAATGCTTGTATATCACATGCATGCAATGCCAGCCAAGATCAGAAGAGGGCATGAGATACCCTGGAACTGAGTTACAGATGGTTGTGAGCAGCTATATGGGTGCTGGAACTCAAATCTGGTCCTCTGGTAGAGCAGCTAGTGCTCTTAATCAAAGAGCCATCTCTCCAACTCCCCCAGATCATCTTTAATTGACAGTGGGGTTTGGTGTGTTTGCTTCTACCCCTCTTTACCATTATGCCTACAAGGAGTAGTATTCAAATCTCCATGCAAATCTACATCTCAGTGATATCTTTCTCACTGCCTCAGCCTGCCAAGCAGAAGGTACAACCTTACTGTTTCCTGGCTCCTCTCCTAGCAACTCCAACATGGCATGCTGTTACTTACTAGGAAAGCTCTTTTTACTACTGATGTTCTGCTGTCCTTCAACATGTGTCCCCACTTGGGCTATCTCTGCAAGAACGTTAGGACAGAGTGTACTAGGTAAAGCCACACTAGCTCACACAAAATTAACCCTAGTTCTTCTTGGGATTTTCCATAGAGCCTCTTGGCAGAATCATTTAATCATTTAACTTTCAACTCTCCTTCCCAAAAAGAATCCTGATTCAGGCTTCTTAGAAATGAAACACTAAGATATTTCTCGAACAAGAGAGGGATTTCAGATACTTACGACTGTCAGACCTGATGGAAGTCTTCTGCAATTATGAAAAAGAAAGCATTGTTAAGATTGGGCTATACTTGTACACTTCACAATGGACTGGTTTTCTCTGGATGACTTAGAGAATAATGGGAATATAGATCCACCTGTGCTGCATATGACACCAGTACAGATGGAAAGAGCCTTTCCTGCACTGTACTTCTCAAGTCCACTAACACTGCAAGAACACAATCCTTATTAGAACAGGGAAAGTAATTTCGGAGGGAACTGCTTCTATGTTTCAATTTTAATGAATGAGGTGATGTCAATGACACCAGAGAGCTGGAGACCCTGAACTCCACAAAGGAAAGTGTCTTTCAAAGAGTAACACACATGGAACCCAAATAGAGCTGTATTTCTAAGGAAGACAAACAAAGGTGTTCTTACTGTATGTCTGGATTCTGGGATATCTACACCACCAGAGAAATCTAGGAGAAAACAAAGTAACTGTGAGTATGTTGGCAACTAATGATTATAAAACACTCAGAGAATATTTTCAGTGTGCACACGTGTGTATGGAGATAGCTTGGGCTGCTGCTGGGCCATCCTCCAGTGTAGAAGGATGGTCCAGAAAAGAAAAAAATAAAACAGATCAACATGAGATCTAGGATCCTTGTTCCTCAATTAAAGCCACTTTAAACAATATAAAATAAATATAGCTGATTCACACTTTGTGCCATATACTTATAATCCCAGCATTCAGGAGGTAGTGGAGGAGGACCAGGGTCAGCATCAACCCTGAAGTGAGATAGAGGCAGCCTGTGTTAAATGTGTCCCTGTCTCAAAATAAAAAAATAATACACTAAAGCAGCATAATTTCTAATTGTATTCTAAATATTTATCCTTATACTCACAGGTCAGTGTAGCTTTTACCATCCAACAGAACAATTTCTCTTTGCAATAGAGTGAAATCATAACAGAAAACCACAACCAATAAAAATGCAGAGGACAGTTGACTGTGGGGGCCTGGCCTGAACCTTCCATCTAGAACATTAGTGCTGCAACCAAAACTGTGGAGAGTGGGAGAAAATCCTCTTCCCCTGGGAACAGCCCAATTGTATGGAATGAGTGGATTGTATCTATATATTTAGGAATACACACACACACACACACACACACACACACACACACACACACATAACCACAATCTATAGTTGGAGGAAAGGAGGCCACAGGTCATAAATTTGAGGAAGAAAGGGGGTAACGCATTAGGGTGGTCAGAGGGAGGAAAGAGGAAAATGATATAATTTAATTTCAAAAAATAAAATGTTTCAAAGCACAGTATTATGATTGTTAATACTTGCTATGTGTCACCAACAGGCATTTCTCAGAATTGCACAGGCTGCTCAACTGAATCTTCTTTGGTTATTGACAAGCTGGGTTGGAAAATATTATTGCTCATAGTGCTATTAGAAAGTGTATTATAATATTTGAGATTTTTTTTTAATGATTTGGGACAGCATATAAGACATGAGTCCAAAATCTACAGAAGTAAATCCCCTTGTCCTTCATGATTGCTTTTAACTCCAAAGGTCTGTGTGAAATGACCAGACACAGCAGGGAGTCTTTGGACTTTTCAGATGAGTGATTTCAAGCATCTATGGATGTGGTCTAGTTTAACATGCAGTTAACAGGACATGGAGGCAATTTGTCATGGACAGGCAGCATCTCTGAACCACATGGTAAATCCTCAGCCCTGCTGACAATGCTCTCAAAATTTTAAATGAATTTAGGGCTCAACCATGGAAGCAAGAGCAATGGATTGTCCATATGGATTCATGTTTTAACTTCCTGCTTTTGACTTTGATCAGAGATTCTTCATTTTTGTTCTGAAGCAGGGGTTATAACAATCCCCAAGTACAAATGTCATGAAGACCAGATGAACTAATAAAGTATAAAGTTCATTTAAAGTGTGTGTGGGAGCATGAACTATGTCCTCCATAGACTATCACCCCAAACAGAGAAACAAGACACTGAAGTACATGACACCCTAACATTCTTTATGTGGCTGGTGCAATACAAAAAGTGCAGCAGGACTGAATGTGTTACATGGGTTTGGTGCCAGATGGGAGCCCTTCCTTCTGTAATCGCATGACTACACTGCTGCTCATTCAGGTCCTCTTTCTTCCATGCTTTTCTCCAAACACAGGGAGTTTTAGAAGTCTCTCTCCCATGAGACTTTCTAGTCTAAAAGACAACTACAAATGGTAAATCACAAGTAAAGACACATGTACAGCAGAAATGCTCTAACGATGTTTGTTCAATACCAGAGGGATTCAGTTAGAAGCTAGCGACTGCATTCAGAGTGATCCCCTGGCTCCAGCATGGGAAGCGTGGCTGTTGTTGACTTTCATTCTTTATTTACCTATGGCACTTGTAGTTCACAGAGAACACATGGTATTGCCTTAGATGACTGAGCAGTAAAAGTCTGTGTGACTCCCTACTTTTCACCTTTAGGTACCACGTTAGTTACGCTCCTGTCACTGTGACCAACCCTGACAGAAGCAGCCTGAGAGAGATACTCTTTACTTTCCAATCCCTGACTTAAAACTGGAATAGAGGACACTGGTTTAGTACAAATATGTGACCCTTCTGCTGTATCTTCAACCTGTCATATCCCTCCCAGTGACTCATTTTGATTGTCAGGGAACCACACTGAAAGATTATAGATTTGAGCATATTCCTTAGAAATACTCAGAGTCCAAATCATTCTATATCATGTTATTGCATGATGGTTGGACAAAAATGAAACTTCCCTTCAATTCACCAAGCCTTCCTTGATGCCTTCCACATGACCAGGTAAGAAAAGCAGTCTGGCATTTCAGTGGTAAGTATGCACATGGCTTTCTAGATGACAAATATCCTCAGCCTTTCTAGATGACGACGCACAGAAATGTAGCTAGAATGGCAGAGTCTGTATTAGCACCAAGTGTGCACCATACCTGCTCTGCTCGACTCATCAAAGTCTAGTTTCTACACACTCTTCTATCCACAGACAATACAGGGGCTACTGACTCAAGCTCACGCCCTGACCATTATTTTAAACTTCCAGAAATACCTCTAATGGAAGATCAGGCTGAAAATCCCTATGTATAAAAGGATGAGTTTCAATGTATGATTCTCCTCGCTCGAGCTCTGAGGAATTGAGTTTGCAGAAGTATGCCACAATGGGCACATATTATACAGTCATTGGGATCAAATCCTGGGAAGGAGGCCACACTAAAGCCTTTCTGCCAGCTTAGCCATGCTGTTTTCTGGGTGTGCTTTAAAACAGGTCTGAACACTGAAGAGCACACCATGAAGATGGTAATACAAGCTCTAAAGGACTAGAGGGACAGAATCTGATTCTCCTGCAGCACTGAGCCAACACTGTGAGTGTAACATGAATCTTAAAGGGTCTTATCAATAAAAAACAAACCCAGAGCCAAGTATTGGGGTAAATTCTGAAATATCAGAGATGCAGAACAAGCCACAGTCAACATCACCTCACCAACTCTAGGGATGAGATAGATACACTGATATTTTTCAGATATTGAAAGTTCTGGTAAATCTGTTCAATTTTACATATGGCACCAAGGATAACTCACTACTACACATAATGGAAGCAAAGTCTCAATATGTACAGTACCTTTCACTTCGGTTTTTATTACTCTAGCTTTGGTAATCACAACTGGAATAGCTTGAGCCGCTGCAGCAGCTTGACGTTCCGCCACACGTTGAGGGATGACAGTGTTCTGCTTATAATATCCTAAAAAGATTGCTGTGCCTGGGAATGTAGTCACAACAGGGAGAGTTATATTAGTTTACGGCAGGAAAACAGAAAACTAATCATTGCTGTGTGTTTGTAAATATGGTCGAATTTCCTGTGCCAGCTAATCATCAGAGTCAGGAAGATCACCACGTTTTGTGATTAAGCAGTCTATAGACACCATAGGTACTGACTACATTTATGTGGCTGGTGCAATACAAAAAGTGCAGCAGGACTGAATGTGTTATATGGGTTTGGTGCCAGATGGGAGCCCTTCCTTCTGTGATCGAATGACTACAATGCTGCTCATTCAGGTCCTCGTTCTTCCATGCTTTTCTCCAAACACTGGAAGTTTAAGAAGGACTTCCCATGAGCCTTTCTAGTCTAAAAGACAACTACAAATGGTAAATCACAAATAAAGACACATGTACAGCAGAAATGCTCTAACGATGTTTTTTAAATACCAGAGGGATTCAGTTAGAAGCTAGCGACTGCATTCAGAGTGATCCCCTGGCTCCAGCATGGGAAGCGTGGCTGTTGTTGACTTTCATTCTTTATTTACCTATGGCACTTGTAGTTCACAGAGAACACATGGTATTGCCTTAGATGACTGAGCAGTAAAAGTCTGTGTGCACTCCCTACTTTTCACCTTTAGGTACCACGTTATTTACGCTCCTGTCACTGTGACCAACTCTGACAGAAGCAGCCTGAGAGAGATACTCTTTACCTTCCAATCCCTGACTTAAAACAGGAGTAGAGGGCACTGGTTTAGTACAAATATGTGACCCTTCTTCTGCATCTTCAACCTGTCATATCCCTCCCAGTGACTCATTTTGATTGTCAGGGAACCACACTGAAAGATTATAGATTTGAGCATATTCCTTAGAAAACTCAGAGTCCAAATCATTCTATATCATGTTATTGCATGATGGTTGGACAAAAATGAAACTTCCCTTCAATTGACCAAGCCTTCCTTGATGCCTTCCACATGACCAGGTAAGAAAAGCAATCTGGCATTTGGGTGGTAAGTATGCACATGGCTTTCTAGATGACAAATATCCTCAGCCTTTCTAGATGACGACGCACAGAAATGTAGCTAGAATGGCAGAGTCTGTATTAGCACCAAGTGTGCACCATACCTGCTCTGCTCGACTCATCAAAGTCTAGTTTCTACACACTCTTCTATCCACAGACAATACAGGGGCAACTGACTCAAGCTCACGCCCTGACCATTATTTTAAACTTCCAGAAATACCTCTAATGGAAGATCAGGCTGAAAATCCCTATGTATAAAAGGATGAGTTTCAATGTATGATTCTCCTCACTCGAGCTCTGAAGAATGGAGTTTACAGAAATATGCCACAATGGGCACATATTATACAGTCATTGGTATCAAATCCTGGGACAGAGGCCACACTAAAACCTTTCTGCCAGCTTAGCCATGCTGTTTTCTGGGTGTGCTTTAAAACAGGTCTGTACACTGAAGAGCACACCATGAAGATGGTAATACAAGCTCTAAAGGACTAGAGGGACAGAATCTGATTCTCCTGCAGCACTGAGCCAACACTGTGAGTGTAACATGAATCTTAAAGGGTCTTATCAATAAAAAACAAACCCAGAGCCAAGTATTGGGGTAAATTCTGAAATATCAGAGATGCAGAACAAGCCACAGTCAACATCACCTCACCAACTCTAGGGATGAGATAGATACACTGATATTTTTCTGATATTGAAAGTTCTGGTAAATCTGTTCAATTTTACATATGGCACTAAGGATAACTGACTACTACACATAATGGAAGCAAAGCCTCAATATGTACAGTACCTTTCCTTTCGGTTTGGGTTTCTCCAGCTTTGGTAATCACAGCTCGAACAGCTGCAGCAGCTGCAGCAGCTTGACGATCCCCCACACCTTGAGGGATGACAGTTTTCTTCTTAAAAAATCTTTTAAAGATTGATGTCACTGGGAATGTAGTTACAACAGGGAGAGTTATATTAGTTTACGGCAGGAAAACAGAAAACTAATCATTGCTGTGTGTTTGTAAATATGGTCGAATTTCCTGTGCCAGCTAATCATCAGAGTCAGGAAGATCACCACGTTTTGTGATTAAGCAGTCTATAGACACCATAGGTACTGACTACATTTATGTGGCTGGTGCAATACAAAAAGTGCAGCAGGACTGAATGTGTTATATGGGTTTGGTGCCAGATGGGAGCCCTTCCTTCTGTGATCGAATGACTACAATGCTGCTCATTCAGGTCCTCGTTCTTCCATGCTTTTCTCCAAACACTGGAAGTTTAAGAAGGACTTCCCATGAGCCTTTCTAGTCTAAAAGACAACTACAAATGGTAAATCACAAATAAAGACACATGTACAGCAGAAATGCTCTAACGATGTTTGTTAAATACCAGAGGGATTCAGTTAGAAGCTAGCGACTGCATTCAGAGTGATCCCCTGGCTCCAGCATGGGAAGCGTGGCTGTTGTTGACTTTCATTCTTTATTTACCTATGGCACTTGTAGTTCACAGAAAACACATGGTATTGCCTTAGATGACTGAGCAGTAAAAGTCTGTGTGCACTCCCTACTTTTCACCTTTGGGTACCATGTTAGTTACGCTCCTGTCATTGTGACCAACTCTGACAGAAGCAGCCTGAGAGAGATACTCCTCACCTTCCTATCCCTGACTAAAAACTGGAATAGAGGGCACTGGTTTAGTACAAATATGTGACCCTTCTTCTGCATCTTCAACCTGTCATATCCTCCCAGTGACTCATTTTGATTATCAAGGAACCACACTGAAAGATTATAGACTTGAGCATATTCCATAGAAATAGTCAGAGTCCAAATCATTCTATATCATCCCTATGTATAAAAGGATGAGTTTCAATTTATGTTTCTCCTCACTCTAGCTCTGAACTATTGGGTTTACTGAAGGATGCCACAATGGGCACATTTTATACAGTCATTGGGATCATGCAAGGAGCACAGTTAACCACTGGTCTTTATATTCCTGCCCATTGACCCACTTTGACAAATCTGACTGTGAGCATATTCTAACACAGCCAGCTTCTTCAAAATGATGATAACCAGTCATACTCTGCCTGT
The DNA here is from genome assembly GCF_903995425.1 of Onychomys torridus. Classification (NCBI taxonomy): domain Eukaryota; kingdom Metazoa; phylum Chordata; class Mammalia; order Rodentia; family Cricetidae; genus Onychomys; species Onychomys torridus. The sequence goes on along the minus strand of NW_023413878.1, from coordinate 3,876 downwards.
ATAACTCACTGCTGCTTATATCATTCCACTGAGTGCTCAGACAGAGCAGGCAGCAGGGAGACTGACCACCAGTGATAGAAGTAATACTGGAACACAAACTCAAGCTCACCTTTAAAGATGTATATTTAGCAAAAGAATGTTCCAGTACAGCTCAAAAATGAAGGGATAACAGTGGTCTTAGTGGACATTTCCCACAAATTGTGTGGCTCTTTGGGCTCATGTTAATATTGTCTAATCTGTTAAGATTTTATAATAGTTCTTACTGGATTGAGCCATCTCTACCATAAATCCCGTTATCACACACATCTGACCTATTTTTCAGTGCAGTGTCTCCTATAGTCAAATGCTCTGATCTGACCAAACATATGGACTTTCCATCTATCATACTTATGAGTGTCTGTAGGCAGCTAAAGAGTACTGCCTGGCTTTCTGCCCACTTGGTGCTCATCACTGTCTGATGTCTACCTAAGTCTGGGTTATTGCAGGCAGATGCTGGGAAGCTGGACCTCTCACATAGGAATTCCTGAGCCCTTGACAAAGTAAAAAGTACTTCCTGAGCTCTATCACTGGAAAGACTGATGACCCATCCCTACACTGTGAGGTATGATTCTCCAGACACACACACACACACACACACACACACACACACACACACACACACACAAAACAAAACCAAGTCTATCACACATTTTTAGGTAAAATGTGTATCATGCTTTTTGAATTGACAAATTTGTCAGAGGAAAGTGGACTCTGTCATAGGGGGAAAAATCTATTTAGACCCTGCCTGGTGCACAAAAGTCAAAATAACTAGAGGCATCAGAACTGAATACAGTGACTGTAGACACATGGGTAGGACTCGTTACTCAGGTCATTGCATTTTCCCCACTTAAACTCCCAAGTTTCACTCCCAAGTTTCACTCCCAATAGGTACATTGCTGTACCAGAGAAAAGACAGCCAGCATTTAAACAAGTCTAAAATGTGTTTTGAGAGATTCCATAATACATACAGCAATTAAATGTTCTATTCTCCACCTGTAATTGAAAGGAAAGAAAACACTTTGAGGTTCAGGTCATACAGAGTCTGTTTGCATAGCTCTTTGGTTCACCCTATGACATAGCATAGTGTAAAGCAGGATAGGAAAAAGACATTAAAAAAGATTGTATCGATACATTATGTGATGATGTCACAGAAAAGCAGGGCTACGTACTTTGTGACTAAAACTAATACATCACACACTCATGCTGACTCAAAGTGAGAGCAGAGCACCTCTTCTGTTTGGCCTTCACTGAGGGCTCCTAAAGCTACATCCCAGCATGGCAGACCAAATTAACAACCTGCCTTGGGAGATTAATTCCTTCTATGAGGGTGCCTCCAATTATTTTCATGAATGAACATGTTTTAAATGTATTATACCCTAAATATTCAAATATTGGATGCATGAAGCTTTCCATCACATAGACTTTTGGGGAACAACCCAAACTCCATCTAGAAGACAGGCTGGAGAAACAAATAGGAGAGGTCCCTAGGGGAAAAACATATCTTAATAGATGATATGCCTGTTAACTTCTAAGTCAATATTAGATACATTTATCTAAAGAGGAGCCTTTTTTTCTCCAGAAGAAAAGGTCCCCTCATACAGACTGTGACACCTGACACTGGGAGATTTGATTCAGTCTTGACCAGGATGGTACAATTCCACTTTGTCCTCTTCCTAAGTTAACTCTCTAATACCCATGATGCCCTGCTCAGTTTCGTTGTTCAGTGGGATATCCACTGAAACATAAGATCACTAGAATAACCTTTCTATCTTAGAGAAGAGAAAGGCCCACTTACCTTTTCCACCTTCACCCTTGCCTCTTCAGGTAACACTAAAGGGGACAGAAAGTGACTGTCAGCTCATGGTACTGCTTACTACTTATGCAGCATTCTTGCTTGATGTGGGTAAAAGTGCATGGACTCAGTACATCTGACTAGACCTAGTGAACATGGGGTTGGGGATTTAGCTCAGTGGTAGAGTGCTTGCCTAGCAAACTCAAGGCCCTGGGTTCGGTCCTCAGCTCTGGAAACAAAAAAGACCTAGTGAACAGGATGGTTGGGCAGCTGCTGAAGTGTCTTCCCTTGAAGGGAAATTAAAACAGAAAAAGGCCTGGAGAGATATGAGTAACTGAATTGTTGTATCTCCAGAGAGTGGGGGACCTAAAGCAACATAAAATAATCTATCTGATTGAAGATTAAATACAAATCTTCACATGCATTCTCTTTGGAGGGACTACTGGTTTGGCTCAGTTTGCATGTGAATGTCAGAAGACAAATTGTGGGATCCCAAATTGTAGATGCGTAAGATAACCCCTACACCTAAGGTTCAGGGGACATTTTGGTAGAGGACTGGAAAGACTATAAGAACCAGAGGGACAGGACATATGCTGCTAGATAGTGTCTTCTAGACATGGCAGGGGTGATATAGTTCCCCAAATAGGACCTGCATCATGACAACCCCTACTGATACGGCACCCTAGACCGGGAGCTATAGGCAATCGATGGTTGCAGAGAGATGTAGAATCAATTTTCTCCAGGGGTAAACCTCCACATAAGTTATCTAATCCTGAACTAACAGCACTAAACATACAAGAACACACTTAGGTATACATCAGAACAACATTAAATGAACTCATCTGTTGATGTAAGTATAATAGTTATCATAGAAGAAGTCATATATTTGAAGGGGGGACGTGGGATGTGTTGGATTGAGGAGAAGGTGGGATAGAATAATGTAAACACAGTAGTCACATGAAATTCTCAAAGAATTAAAAATGTAAATTATAACAACCCTGGTCTTTCACTTTTGTCTTCCTTCCTTCAATCAAGGTTTTTCATTGAAGTTAAACCCAAACTAATATTCAGCAAGACCCAGAATCCTGCTTTCTCTGCCCCTGAATATGCTGGGGTTAGGGGTATGCATAGAATTGTCTGACCTTTTTTGATATGTGCACTAGAGATTCAAAACAGGGTACCGATGTGTGTGCATAAGTCTTATCACCTTCTGAGCATCTGCACACCATGTATTTAACTTTCAGCAACTATTTAAAAGTGAATGTTCATGTCCCATTACATTATCTCTCAAAGGTAAATATGATGCAATCTTGGTAAGTATGAATAATAAGAGGTAAATTGCAGCCGGCGGTGCTGGCGCACACCTTTAATCCCAGCACTCGGGAGGCAGAGCCAGGAGGATCTCTGTGAGTTCGAGGCCAGCCTGGGCTACAAAGCGAGTTCCAGGAAAGGCGCAAAGTTACACAGAGAAACACTGTCTCAAAAAAAAAAAAAAAAAAAAGAGGTAAATTGCAATAATTCATCATATGTGGTACATATTTTATGGAAGAACATTTTTGGCAAGGTGAAGGCCAAAGACATGAGACTTCTCTTAGAGAAGGCACAAAGGCTAGGCATTTCTCAGAAGGTGATCCTTTCCATGCAAAATGAAGGCCTGTGAACACGAGTCTGCCACCAGTATATAGATGCAGGTAAATTCAAGACAAGGTCATTGTAGGGAGCAGATTTTCCACTAATTGGAGTCACAGCCTCAGGTGTTTGCACCAAATGACCATCACCTGTCAGTGACTTTACTGTTGACAGTCTTCCTAAGATTTCAGACAATGTTCGTGTGTGTGTGTGTGTGTGTGTGTGTGTGTGTGTGTGTGTGTATCCCTGGGTGTGTCTCAGTGTGTCGATGTGTATGTTTCTGTGTGTGTTTTCACTTATTTTATTTTATTTTTTTAGACAGGGTTTCTCTGTGTAGCTTTGCGCCTTTTCTGGATCTCGCTCTGTAGACCAGACTGGCCTCGAAGTCACAGAGATCCACCTGGCTCTGCCTCCCC
>NW_023413877.1:0-1781 GCF_903995425.1 Onychomys torridus | reverse complement strand
GCAAATGCTTTCTTGCCTATGAGTAGTTTCTGTGGGATTAAGGTCTGGTCATAAATACTGGTCCCATCGGTGAACATTCCTTCATGGGAGAGGTCACAGATACAATGTCATCACCAGCTGGACCTTCAGGAATCTCTGAATGTCAATCCTGCTTCTAGGTAGTCCTTCCCATATCACTGAGCACCTGAGTCTGTTTTCTTGAAGACTCTGTCTCTGCTTAGGTTTCTACCTTACTGAACTGCAAACTTGTGATGCAAAGATTCCTTCCCAGTAGTATAGACATTCTGTTTGCCTGATCTCAAACACATACTCATATGAATTATTGCTATGAATTTCCCAAGAGTATAGTTCATTGAGCATCTACAACTGGCAAGCCTTTGACTCACTGAGAGGCTCTTTTTTTGGTTTTGCTTTGTTTTCTGAGACAGGGTTTCTCCATGTAGTTTTGGTGCCTGTCCTGGATCTCACTCAGTAGACCAGGATGGCCTGGAACTCACAGAGATCCACCTGGCTCTGCCTCCCAAGTACTGGGATTAAAGGCATGTGCCACTGCTGCCTGGCTGAGAGGCTTTTTAAAATCATGTGTCTTGAGGGGCTGGAGAGACAACTCTGTGATTAAGAATGTTTGCTGCACAATCATGAGGACCAACTCTGTCTGACAAAACCGCTTGTTTCTTGATTAAAAAACAAGTAATAACACTAAGTAAATTCATTCGGCCAGGCTGTGGTAGTGCACACCTTTAATCCCAGCACTTAGAAAGAAGAAGCAGGTAGATCTCAATGAGAGATCTATAGAGTCTACAGAGTGAGTTCCATGACAACCAAGTCTACATAGAGAAAACCTGTCTTTAAAAAAATAAACAAAATAAATGAACCTAATGAACATGGAAACAAAAGTTCTCAATAAAGTGTCAAACCGAATTTAATGACTTATCAAAAACTTCATCCACCATTATCAAGTTGGCTTCATTCCAAAGATACAAGGTTGGTTGAAACTATGTAAAACAATAAATGTAAATAAAATCACATAAACAACTCAAGGATAGAAACCACATGACCATATCAAAAGATTCAGAAATGTCCTTTGAAAAAGTCCAACATCCTTTTATGATTTAAAAAAACAAAACACTGAAGATCTTCTAAATAAAAGGAACATACCTCAACATAATAAAGGCTACAAAAGTATGGCCACTACTATAGTAAGTAAGGTTTTAAAAAAAAAGTATTTCCACCCACCCCTGGGCAGCAGCCCTCCCAGGAGGACCTGCCCAACTTGGTCCCAGTTTCTGGCCATTTGGCAGGCCCTGCGGGAAGGCTCCCCTTTTGCAGGACTGCATGCAGACCCTTCAATCTCCACACCCTGCCCCCACAACAATCTGCCCGAGACCCCAGCCACTTCCTGACACTCAGAGACCAGTCCCCAGCTCCCATCCATCCCCGAACTCCCATCTGGACCAGAGCTGAGTGCCTGGAGTCACACCCAGAGAGGCCTGCACCTGGGTTCCAGCACTGGGTACCGGCCATTCCAGGGAAGACCTGCCCAACTGGGCCCTAGGTTCTAGCAATGGGCCAGGACCATCCCATCCCCGGCAGGAAGGTTCCCCCTCTCTCCAAGACCCTCCAGTTAAGCCTATAACTTCCATGCCCTGTCCCCACAACTATCTGCCAGAGACCCTAGCCACTTCCAGAGACTTAGAAACCAGCACCCAGCTTCCATCCTGTCCTGGAACTACAAACTGGACCAGAGGTGTGTGCTGGTGTTATAGTCAAAGAGGAACCCA